>NC_057810.1:495087118-495347156 GCF_018294505.1 Triticum aestivum
GACCGCTCCGGCCGGCCCGAGCTCCTCCTCCGGCCGCCTCCCCGAGCTCCTCTCCATCCTCTCCGGCGAGTCTCCGGCGTCCTCGAACCGCGTGCCCAGATCTGATCTGGACTGGTCGACTTCTCCCCTGAAATTCGTCTAAGTCTTTTCTGTCAGTAAATTTTGTTGCATGTTCATAACACCGTATCTTTGCACCCGTGGCTCCGTTTAGGGCGTGTAGCATACCGATTTGTTCGCCTCGAAGAGTACATCATTTCATCTCATTGCATCATTTTCATTTGAGCTCATCTTGATGCCCGAACATGCCGCTGTCGGAAGAGTGCTTCATAATGTTAGTTTCAGATTCTTATCAGAACATGCACTTTTGTCATTTTTGCCATGATTGATGTGTGCACCTTATGTACTTGAGCCCTACATGTGTTTTGATCTATGCCGTGTCTTCTTTACAGAGGTGCTTACCATGTATTTTTGTGATCAATGTGGTGACTAGCACAAGCATGCAAACTAGGCTTCGTGATATTGCTGATTTTAGTCCCTGTTCTGCTGATATTTTGATGTCATGTAAACATGATGCTACAGAGAGATCCATGCATATTTTGAGATACTTCAGTAAGGGTTTTTTGAACATATGGTTATGATCTATCCATCCATGCCCCTGATTGCAATTATCGAGTAGTCTAGCATGTCATTTTCGTGCTCTACTTTTGCTTCAAAATGTTTCCTGGCAGATTGTTTACATGTTATTCAATTTTGCCAAGGTTGTTGTAGTTGATCCGTGTATGCTATGATGTTGTTCTTGCCATGTATAGCTTCTATGCCATGTCTTCTTGATGGATGTATGCTTAGTTTATCATGAAGTGCTCTGTAGTGAGTGCATCGAGCTCACGAAGGTGCCTTCGTAATTCTGTCAATGCCATGCTTTGTTTGCTGAATCTGTTAACGGAACTTGCTATGTTCACATGGGTGCCATCATATTTTATGATCCTTTTTGGCTTATGGTCAGTAAGGGACTTTTGATCTATGATTTGAGTAGATTCATTCCATGTCTTGTTTTGCTATTATAAGTTCCTGTAGCTTGTTGATAACTTGCTCTGAACATTGCTTCGTGATGCTGTTTATGCCATGTCCAACCTGATATTTTTTGCACTTTCACCATGCTTGTTTGAACCTGTGATGATGTGATTTAGCCGTAGCTCAGTGTTCCTTCTTGTTAAGCATATCCTATAGATCACTGCCATATGTTTTGTTTTTATGTTGGGGTGTTGTAGCATAGTTTCTTGTTGCATGCGAAGTAGCTTCGTGCTGTTAATCGCAGCTTTGTGCCATTCTTGTTTTGCTTGCCATTTGCAAACCGTGCATCCGTTCCCGGTGATCCTTATATCAATTTCAACCGAAATCATCTCATCTTTCCAGCGGCATACTTGGTTTGCCAAGTTGATGCCTTGTTCATCATTTTTCCTCCTGGAGCACGCATATGCATTGCATATCACATCTCGCATATCATGACATGTATTGCATCATGTTGCTTGTGCATTGCACCGTGATTTATTGTGGTTCCTTTGCTTGTGTTCTTGCTTTGGGTAGAGCCGCGAGACGAGTACGTGCATGAGGAACCTGTTGAGTACGCTAACGAGGATCAAGCCTTCGACAACTCTGCGAACCTTGCAGGCAAGATGACCATACCTTCGATATCACTTCTATCTTTGCTTGCTAGTACTCGCTCTATCGCTATGTTGGTTCTACCTGCCACTGTTTATCATGCCCCCCTATTGCCATGTCAAACCTCTAACCATCCTGTCCTAGCAAACCGTTGTTTGGCTATGTCACCGCTTTTGCTCAGCCCCTCTTATAGCGTTGTTAGTTGCAGGTGAAGATGAAGTTTGTTCCTGGTCGGAACATGGATATTTTGGGATATCACAATATCTCTTGTTTAATTAATGCACCTTATATACTTGGTAAAGGGTGGAAGGCTCGGCCTTATGCCTGGTGACTTGTTCCACTCTTGCCGACCTAGTTTCCGTCATACCGGTGTTATGTTCCTTGATTTTGCGTTCCTTACACGGTTGGGTGATTTATGGGACCCCCATGACAGTTCACTTTGAATAAAACTACTCCAGCAAGGCCCAACCTTGGTTTTACCATTTGCCACCTAAGCCTTTTCCCTTCGGTTTTCGCGAGCCCAAGGGTCATCTTTATTTTAACCCCCCGGGCCAGTGCTCCTTCGAGTGTTGGTCCAACCTGTCAGCCGCCGGTGGCCACCAGGGGCAACTCTGGGCTGGCCTATCGGAAGTTTCGACAATCCGGTGTGCCCTGAGAACGAGATATGCGCAGCTCCTATCGGGATTTGTCGGCACAGTCGGGTGGCTTTGCTGGTCTTGTTTTACCATTGTCAAAATGTCTTACGAACCGGGATTCCGAGGCTGATCGGGTCTTCCCGGGAGAAGGTATATCCTTCGTTGACCATGAGAGCTTGTGATGGGCTAAGTTGGGACACCCCTGCAGGGTATATTATCTTTTGAAAGCCGTGCCCACGGTTATGAGGCAGATGGGAATTTGTTAATGTCCGGTTGTAGATAACTTGACACTTGACTTCATTAAAATGCATCAACCGTGTGTGTAGCCGTGATGGTCTCTTCTCGGTGGAGTCCGGGAAGTGAACACGGTTTGAGTTATGCTTGACGTAAGTAGTTTCAGGATCACTTCTTGATCGCTTCTAGCTTCTCGACCATTGTGTTGCTTCTCTTCTCGCTCTCACTTGTGTATGTTAGCCACCATATATGCTTAGTGCTTGTCGCAGCTCCACCATATTACCCCTTTTCCTACCTATGAGGTTAAATAGTCTTGATCTCGCGGGTGTGAGATTGCTGAGTCCTCGTGACTCACATATTGTACCAAAACAGATGCAGGTGCCGAGGATACCAGCGCAGATGGCGCAACTGAGCTGAAGTGGGAGTTTGATGAGGCCCTTGGTCGTTACTATGTATCGTTTCCAGATGATCAGTAGTGGAGCCCAGTCGGGACGATCGGGGATCTAGCATTTGGGGTTGTCTTCTTTTCATTTGAATTGACCGTAGCCGGTCTATGAGTGTATTTTGAATGATGTATGATCTTAATTTATGTATCGTGTGAAGTGGTGATCGTAAGCCAACTCTCTTTGTCCCATTCTTGTTCATTACATGGGATTGTGTGAAGATGACCCTTCTTGCGACAAAACCACAATGCGGTTATGCCTCTAAGTCGTGCTTCGACACGTGGGAGATATAGTCGCATCGTGGGTGTTACAAGTTGTCATCATGCCAGCATGTCATTTAATTTTTAAAACTCATCTAAATAAATGGCATAGATCTTTTGATCTATTTAAATCGAGGGAAGGGTGACTTCTCTTCATAACATATCCTCCCAATATTAGGGAGCTATATTAAATATTCCATTATTTGGAATTGATCATAACACACTTGCAAATAAATCTCAATGCCTTTGTTATCTCAATTCTTGGTCTCTGACTTGTCCTCTTATTCTTTTATCGTTTTATCGAGGCTCTTCCTAAATGTTCAACATTCTTGGAAACTTTGGATTCCTACTCCTTGTTCAAACCATTTGAATTAAATTCAAATGTAAACGTTGCAATCTTGCCCACTCCATTTTTCTTGGAACGAGCACATCTTTATGAGTCCAGGAAAATAGTCCCCCTGCTAAACTTCTTTTCCCTAGCCCATCTTCCTTTTCCTTCTCTCTAATGCTTTTCTGTTAAAGAAAATTAGTGAGAGAGAGAGAGAGAGCCCAGCCCAGCTGCCCAACCAGGCCCAGCCGGCCCCTGCCTATCTAACCCTAGCCCCGACCCCCTCCTCTCGATCTCTCCCTCTGGCCGCCGCCTCCTGCTCGATCCCCATCTCTCCCTCTCGTTCCTCCCTGCGCCGCCACACGCACGGGAACAACACCTGCTTCCCTCCTCATCGCCCTCGCTCTACCCCATGCCCGAGCGCCTCCTCCGCGAGTTCGCCTGCCCGCATGGCCATGACACCGCCAACCTCCATGGTTTGTCGCGCCCTGCTTCCTCTCCTTGCCCTCCGCCGCCTCGTCTCGCAGGTCTATTGTCATTGTCATCGGCAGGAGTAGGAGCCCCCATGTCCGCCCCAAGCTCCTCAGGAAGCCGCGCCGCCCGCCTCTGACCACGACTCCGGCAAGATCCAGGCAGCCCCGCGCCGGAGCCGTCGTTCCCACGTCTCCACCTCCTCTGTGCTTGCCCCACTGCTGTCGTGCTGCTCCTCACCCACACGCCACCTCGCCCGCGCATCTCCTCCACCAGCAGCCTGCAACGCTCGAGGGGAGCCGAGATCCTCCCCGTCCCCATGGTGGCTGCTTCCCCTACCCCGAGCTCCCCCGTCTCGCCTTGGACCTTGCGCTGCTCCGCCCTCGGCCTCCCGCGGTTGCCTGCTGCCGGCCATCCCCATGACCAGAGCCATGTCTCGCTTCGCCCGTTGACCGCGTCTTCCTCATCCACATGGGTCACAACCAGTTCGACGAGCACCACATTTCTTCGCTACCTTCATGCACCTCCGGCTGCTTCCCGCTGCACCACCGGCCTGTTGACTCCCTCATGGTCCACCAAGACTTGTTGTCGTCGCCGTGAACCCCCACAAGACATTTCAGGGACACGCCAAGTAGATTTCAGGGACACGCCAAGTACATCTATGGACGCACCGGACGTCTACGAAACGTGTACGACTACGAGGGCTCAAAAGTACCCCTTCAGATCGCCAAGTTCATCTACCACGTGTACCACTACAATCGCCGTGTATGACTACTTCCACTACCATCGCGAGAACAACTACTTCCACTACATCGCGAGAACGTCTACTTCCCTCTACGAAACGTGTTCCGCTTCGAAAATGCACGCTTCGAAGGTATAACCCCGAGACGACCGCCCGTGAACGTATGCTCGTGTGTTATATGAGATGCTCGAGATTTGCACCGTGATTGAGTTGTCACTTACGCGTTCCTCGGTTGCCATGCCGCCGTCCCTTGGGAACCCGGAATCCGGGAGCACCCCACCATCCTTGCATGACTCGCTCATGCCCACTTTCTTTTGCACCGACATCTCGACGAGTTGTTGGATCATCGAAATGTTGCCATGGTACCATTTCTGTTTCGCCGCCGTGGCACCCTTTTTGTTCCGCCATGGTGACCAAATGCTTCATAACATGCTCATGTCAACATTTTCATAAAACTGCATAAAACTTGCATATGTCATCCACATCATGATAACAACTTTTAAATGTTTAAAATTGTTATTTGCATTAAATTGCTAAATGACATGGGGATTTTTCAGAATTGTTGTTTGTTATTTCCGGCCTCATTTAAACTTGCCTAAATAGATAGTTTTATTATGCTTCACCTCTTGCCATGCTTAACCACAATTAATTTTGTTCGGTACATAAACGGGAGAGAACTAAATAATTGATGTGGTGTTTTGTGAATATGCAACTCGTTGCATATTGAGCTCCACTTAATTTGTAGTATTGTTTGTTGTATTTTGCCATGCCATGCCTCATTTAAACCGGACATGCATCATACTTGATTATGCATCATGCCATGTTTATGATTGTGTGTTTACCATGTTGTTTGCTTATTTCCGGTTTGCTTCTCTCGTTAGCTGCGGTTTTGTTCCGGAGTTGTGAGGATTGTTCAACTACGTCCGTTTGTCTTCTTCTTGGACTCGTTCTTCTTCCTTGCGGGATCTCAGGCAAGATGACCATTACCCTCGATATCACTTCTATCTTTGCTTGCTAGTTGTTTCGTTCTATCGCTATGTTGTGCTACCTATCACTTGTTTACCATGCCTCCCATATTGCCATGTCAGCCTCTAACCTTTTCACCCTTCCTAGCAACCCGTTGTTTGGCTATGTTACCGCTTTGCTCAGCCCCTCTTATAGCGTTGTTAGTTGCAGGTGAAGTTGAAGATTGCTCCATGATGAACATGATTATGTTGGGATATCACAATATCTCTTATTTAATTAATGCATCTATATATTTGGTAAAGGGTGGAAGACTCGGCCTTATGCCTGGTGTTTTGTTCCACTCTTGCCACCTTAGTTTCCGTCATACCGGTGTTATGTTCCTTGATTTTGCGTTCCTTACGCGGTTGGGTGATTTATGGGACCCCCTTGACAGTTCGCTTTGAATAAAACTCCTCTAGCAAGGCCCAACATTGGTTTTAACATTTGCCACCTAAGCCTTTTTCCCTTGGGTTCTGCAGACTCAAGGGTCATCTTTATTTTACCACCCGTGCCAGTGCTCCTCCGAGTGTTGGTCCAAACTAGAGCACCATGCGGGACCATTCCTTGGCAACTTGGATTACATCGGTACCTGTACGCTTAGCTTATCCGGTGTGCCCTGAGAACGAGATATGTGTAGCTCCTATCGGGATTTGTCAGCACACTCGGGTGGTCTTGCTGGTCTTGTTTTACCATTATCGAAATGTCTTGTAACCGGGATTCCGAGTCTGACCAGGTCTTCCTGGGAGAAGGAATATCCTTCGTTGACCGTGAGAGCTTATGATGGGCTAAGTTGGGACACCCCTGCAGGGTTTAAACTTTCGAAAGTCGTGCCCGCGGTTATGTGGCAGATGGGAATTTTTTAATATCCGGTTGTAGAGAACTTGACACTTGACTTAATTAAAATGCATCAACCGCGTGTGTAGCCATGATGGTCTCTTTTCGGCGGAGTCCGGGAAGTGAACACGGTTTTGGGTTATGTTTGACGTAAGTAGGAGTTTAGGATCACCTCTTGATCATTGCTAGCTTCACGACCGTTCCGTTGCTTCTCTTCTCGCTCTTATTTGCGTATGTTAGCCACCATATATGCTTAGTGCTTGCTGCTACTCTACCTCATTACCACTTCCTACCTATAAGCTTAAATAGTCTTGATCTCGCGGGTTTTGAGATTGCTGAGTCCTCATGACTCACTAGATACTATCACAACAGTTGCAGGTGCCGATGATACCAGTGCAGGTGATGCAACCGAGATCAGATGGGAGCTCAACAAAGATCTTTGTCGTTGCTATGCTTCGTTTCATGTTGATCAGTAGTGGAGCCTAGTTGGGACGATCGGGGATCTAGCAGTTGGGTTATCTTCTTTTCTTTTTGGCTTCGTCCGTAGTCGGACTATGTGTGTACTCTGAATGATGTATGATTTATTTAAGTACTTGTGTGAAGTGGCAATTGTAAGCCAACTCTTTATCCCAGTCTTGTTCATTACATGGGATTGTGTGAAGATGACCCTTCTTGCGACAAAACCACAATGCGGTTATGCCTCTAAGCCTTTTTCCCTTGGGTTTTCGCGAGCCCAAGGGTCATCTTTATTTGAAACCCCCGGGCCAGTGCTCCTTCGAGTGTTGGTCCAACCTGTCAGCCGCCGGTGGCCACCAGGGGCAACTCTAGGCTGGCCTATCGGAAGTTTGGACAATCCGGTGTGCCCTGAGAACGAGATATGCGCAGCTCATATCGGGATTTGTCGGCGCATCGGGCGGCTTTGCTGGTCTTGTTTCACCACTGTTGAAATGTCTTGCGAACCGGGATTTCCGAGACTGATCGGGTCTTCCCGGGAGAAGGTATATCCTTCGTTGACCGTGAGAGCTTATGATGGGCTAAGTTGGGACACCCCTGTAGGGTATATTATCTTTCGAAAGTTGTGCCCGCGGTTATGAGGCAGATGGGAATTTGTTAATGTCTGGTTTTAGATAACTTGACACTTGACTTCATTAAAATGCATCAACCGTGTGTGTAGCCGTGATGGTCTCTTCTCGGCGGAGTCCGGGAAGTGAACACGGTTTGAGTTATGCTTGATGTAAGTAGTTTCAGGATCACTTCTTGATCGCTTCTAGCTTCTCGACTGTTGCGTTGCTTCTCTTCTCGCTCTCACTTGCGTATGTTAGCCACCATTTATGCTTAGTGCTTGCCGCAGCTCCACCATATTACCCCTTTTCCTACCTATGAGCTTAAATAGTCTTGATCTCGTGGGTGTGAGATTGCTGAGTCCCCGTGGCTCGCAGATTCTACCAAAACAGATGCAGGTGCCGAGGATACCAGCGCAGAGGGCGCAACCGAGCTCAAGTGGGAGTTTGATGAGGACCTTGGTCGTTACTATGTATCGTTTCTAGATGATCAGTAGTGGAGCCCAGTCGGGACGATCGGGGATCTAGCATTTGGGGTTGTCTTCTTTTCATTTGAATTGACTGTAGCCGGTCTATGAGTGTATTTTGAATGATGTATGATCTTAATTTATGTATTGTGAGAAGTGGCGATTGTAAGCCAACTCTCTTTATCCCATTCTTGTTCATTACATGGGATTATGTGAAGATGACCCTTCTTGCGACAAAACCACCATGGGGTTATGCCTCTAAGTCGTGCTTCGACACGTGGGAGATATAGCCTCATAGTGGGTGTTACAAGTTGAGATATAGCACGACTTAGAGGCATAACCGCATAGTGGTTTTGTCGCAAGAAGGGTCATCTTCACACAATCCCATGTAATGAACAAGAATGGGATAAAGAGAGTTGGCTTACAATCGCCACTTCACACAATACATAAATTAAGATCATACATCATTCAAAATACACTCATAGACCGACTACGGTCAAATCCAAATGAAAAGAAGACAACCCCAAATACTAGATCCCCGATCGTCCCGACTGGGCTCCACTACTCATCATCTGGAAACGATACATAGTAACGACCAAGGTCCTCATCAAACTCCCACTTGAGCTCGGTTGCGCCCTCTACGCTGGTATCCTCGGCACCTGCATCTGTTTTGGTAGAATCTGTGAGCCACGGGGACTCAGCAATCTCACACCCGCGAGATCAAGACTATTTAAGCTCATAGGTAGGAAAAGGGGTAATATGTTGGAGCTGCGGCAAGCACTAAGAATAAATGGTGGCTAACATACGCAAATGAGAGCGAGAAGAGAAGCAACGCAACGGTCGAGAAGCTAGAAGCGATCAAGAAGTGATCCTGAAACTACTTACATCAAGCATAACTCAAACCGTGTTCACTTCTCGGACTCCGCCGAGAAGAGACCATCACGGCTACACACACGGTTGATGCATTTTAATGAAGTCAAGTGTCAAGTTATCTACCACCAGACATTAACAAATTCCCGTCTGCCTCATAACCGCGGGCACGGCTTTCGAAAGATAATATACCCTGCAGGGGTGTCCCAACTTAGCCCATCATAAGCTCTCACGGTCAACGAAGGATATACCTTCTCCTGGGAAGACCCGATCAGCCTCGGAAATCCCGGTTCGCAAGACATTTCAACAATGGTAAAACAAGACCAGCAAAGCCGCCCGATGCGCCGACAAATCCCGATATGAGCTGCGCATATCTCGTTTCAGGGCACACCAGATTGTCCAAACTTCCGATAGGCCAGCCTAGAGTTGCCCCTGGTGGCCACCGGCGGCTGACAGGTTGGACCAACACTCGAAGGAGCACTGGCCCGGGGGGGTTAAAATAAAGATGACCCTCGGGCTCGCGAAAACCCAAGGGAAAAAGGCTTAGGTGGCAAATGGTAAAACCAAGGTTGGGCCTTGCTGGAGGAGTTTTATTCAAAGTGAACTGTCAAGGGGGTCCCATAAATCACCCAACCATGTAAGGAACGCAAAATCAAGGAACATAACACCGGTATGACGGAAACTAGGGCGGCAAGAGTGGAACAAGTCACCAGGCATAAGGCCGAGCCTTCCACCCTTTACCAAGTATATAAGGTGCATTAATTAAGCAGGAGATATTGTGATATCCCAAAATATCCATGTTCCGACCAGGAACAAACTTCATCTTCACCTGCAACTAACAATGCTATAAGAGGGGTTGAGCAAAAGCGGTGACATAGCCAAACAACGGTTTGCTAGGACAGGATGGTTAGAGGTTTGACATGGCAATAGGGGGCATGATAAACATTGGCAGGTAGATGTCAGGACCCCGACTCGATGTCACATTGATCTAGCCGGTAACACCTCATATCACTTTGCGGCCTCACGCACGGTATTCCCACGGGTGTCGCCTTACCTTTTCCCGGGACCGTTTGCGCCTTTTGGCACACGTATATGATAGTGTCGCTAGCATCCATATGATAAGGAGCCCGGGCTGACATGGCTAGTCGTAAACCCAAAGTGACACAGACTTACAGGGACAGGCATCCATGACCCAGCATCGAACGTGTCGGTCATCAGCGAGTGAATCCAGGCTGTAGCTCTGGGCTAGCAGGACTCCGGTGAACCGGGCTGTAGCGGGCTAACAGGACTCCGGTATTCATCGCGTGACATTTCCCCGAAGGGACAGACACAGGAACGAAGAAGGACACATGCCGGCCAGCCTAAGTGTTCCGGAGCAGTAGCAAGGTACCATGGCTCAGTGGAAACACTAGGAGACATTTCCCGGTAAGAGAGGCTACTAAAGATAAACAACTAGATGGTCAGATCCCACACATACCAAGCATTTCAATAACATACACACAATATGCTCGATATGTGCAAATACAACATGGCATCACAACATGACTCTACGACTCAAGTATTTTATTCAATAGGCTCCGAGGAGCGAGATATTGCAAACATGGGTCTCATGACCCAACAATCAGAGCATACAAGTCAAAGCACAAGCGGAAGCTATCATGTCTGAGTACAGACATCTATAAATGAAAAAGGCTGAGAAGCCTGACTATCTACCAGATCCTGCCGAGGGCACAAGATCGTAGCTGAGGTAACAAGCTAAACGTCAAAGTCCGTGCGGAACTACTAGCGAGACCGAAGTCTCTCTGCAAAAACATAAAATAGGCAAACGTGAGTACAAATGTACCCAGCAAGACTTACATCAGAACTATCTACATATGCATCATTATCAACAAGGGGATGGTGGGGTTTAACTGCAGCAAGCCAGCTTTGACTCGGTGGCTATCCTGAACTACGACTGCAATGTAACTCTTTTGAGGTGGCGCACACGAGTCCACATATTCACCATATCAATACACCACTATGGAACCGCTCCCGTCTCCCTACGAGAACGCCATCCATAGCACTCACGCTTATCTTGCGTATTTTAGAGTATCCACTTTCACTTGTCTATGAACTGATATAAGCAACCCAGAAGTCCTTTTCCGTGGACACGGCTATTCGAATAGATGATGTTAACCCTGCAGGGGTGTACTTCTTCATACATGTTTCCACCACTTAGCGTCTGCACACGACATGTGCTCGGCAGACTTCAAGCGAAAGCCGACGTGGGTGTAGACCACGACCTACCTAAACACTCAAGTCTCTAGTCCAGGTTTATCGCCTATTCGGGTTCCATCCATGAGGAGATCCGGCCGGAGTTTCGCTCACAGCCCCAAACGATGTGAACAGGGTTCCCGAGATACCAAACGGGCATCCGGTACACCGTGCCACGTACCTACCGCATCACAGCCCACCCATACGGTCAGCGCTGTCCACGGCCTCCAGTAAGCTACAAACACCAGAAACTACTTGCAACTCCTGGACAGAGGACTAGGGTGAATAAGAAGTCGAGTGGGGTCATATTTCAGGGCCCAATGTATGGTAGTAGCTGAATCATGGATCACAAACACAGAACTCAGTTCCTAAGGACGGTTTCAATGAGACAACCCACCATGTACTCCTACATGGCCTCTCACCGCTACCTTTACCAAATCGTGTTCACTACTGAGCTCACACACAGTAGGACATGTTCACACACCTCTGATTCATCCCCGATGAACCAGACCTGACTCAACTCTAAGCAATAGCAGGCATGACAACAAGCATGAATGAGTAGGCACATCAGGGCTCAAACAACTCCTACTCATGCTAGTGGGTTTCATCTATTTACTGTGGCAATGACAGGTCATGCAAAGGATAAAGGGGTTCAGCTACCGCAGCAAGTAACAAATATGTCGTTGTTGTCCTAATGCAGTAAAAGAGAGCAGGAGCGAGAGAGTGGGATTTTTTCGGAATGAACAAGGGGGTTTTGCTTGCCTGGCACTTCTGAAGATAACATTGAGTCTTCATCAGTGTCAACGATCACATTATCGGTATCACGTCTATCGAGAGGGGACAAATACCGGCAACATAGAAGGGAACACAATCAATGCAATGCACAATATGATGCATGATCATGACATGGCAAAATGAATGTGTTTTGGGCTAATGCAACTAGCAACAGATTAAATGAAGTTGGTTTGAATACAAGATTCAAATTCAAACTCCATATGTGATTATTCAAATGCCATTTAATTGATTTGTGCTAAACAGCAGCTATAAGTTGTTCTAACATGCATGAAAATGGTACAGATGGATTCCTTGAATTTTTCTGATAATTTTTCATATATAATTTATTTAATTTGGAGTTACGGTTAATTTTCTATGATTTATAGAAGTTTTAGCTATTTTCTGAAATTATTAAATCATTTAAGATTATTTAAATTCCAGAAAGGAATTATTGCGTCAGCCCCACGTCACAGTGACGTCAGCAGGGTCAACTGGGCTGGTCCGGGTCAAACCTGACCAGTGGGGTCCACTGGTTAGTGACACAGTGCTGCCCAGGGTCAATGACAGGTGGGTCCGGCCAATGACCACGTCAGCAAAGTCAACCTGACGCGTGGGGCCACTATGTTTAACCTAAACTAACAGAAGTTTAAGCCGTGGTTAATTAAGGGCGTGGGGCCCAGCTGTCAGTGTCACAGGGTTAATTAGCAGGGTCAAATCCCGGGTCAGCGGGGTCAAACCCACCGGCGACATGACGCCGGCGAGGCCCGAGACGGCGGCGCGAGCCGGAAACGCGCTACAGGGCACGGGCGAGGCTGTGCTTGGGCTCGTTGGAGAGCCCTTGCTGGTGCGCATCGAATGGTGGTGGTGGCCGTGCCTGTGGTGGCCGGTACCGACGACGGCGAGATCGTGAGCGGCGGCCGGAGTTCGGCCAACGGTGGGTTAGGCGATGCAGGGCGCTAGGGGAGGCGTTGGTGCGTGCTACGTGCTCCTGGTGAGGTGTGGAGCACGATGGTGTGCCCGGCTTCGAGCCACAGTGGCTCTGGCCACGATGGCGACGAGGCACGGCGACGGCGAGCTTCGGCCGTGGTGGAAGATGGAGCTAGGGGACGAAATCAGGTGCGGGGAGTGAGGGGAAGAGAAGAGGAGCTCACGGGGAAACGGACGAGACGCTGAGTGGGCTCGGGGACGCCTCTGCAACGGCGAATTGACGACGGCGATCTCCGGGCACCGGAGATGAAGACGACGACGCTCCGGTCGACTGCGGCCTCCTCTGGTTGCGTGCGTCGCGTGTGTAGCTCCACGGGGTCAGGGCAGAGCTCAGGGATGCATAGAGGGAGCGAGGGGGTGGCTGGTGGCCGCGGCGAACGGCGTCGGTGGCGACGGGCTCCGCTCGGGCAGAGAGGGAGAGGGAGCAGAGGGGGATAGGGACGGAGGGAGAGACGCGGGAGAGTGAGGGAGGGTCGAGGGAGCCGCGTGGCGTCTCCAGGGAGTAGCGGAGGCAAGCAGGGAGGCAGGAGGTGGCCTGGGCGTGTGCCCGCGCGCTCCGGCCACGCGCCTGCGCCTACTGGCGCGAGGAGGAAGGCGACAAGGGGGGGGAAGTGGTGGGCTGGGCCGCTGCTGGCTGCACAGTGTTGGGCCAGGTAAGTGGCGCCAGGTAAGTCCTTCTGCTCTCTCTCTTTTACTTTTTTTCTATTTTCTGTAGTTTGTTTTGATTTAGTTTAGCAACTAAATCATTTAAATAAATTCTGTAGATTTTTATGTGGCTTGCTAAAATATATACAAAGCCACTCACAAACTTCCAGAATTATTGGAGTCATATTTAATATATATTAAATATAAATCCAAAGCAAATAGTTATTGGATTAATTCAAATGGCCAAAATAATTATCTCTGTCACTCCAAAAATATTGGTTTAAATTTTACCTCTTATCAATATTTCCATGGAATAACAGGAACATTTTCTTGGACACATTTGAGAAGATTTAATTGTTGGTTATTTTTAGAGGTTTCCTGAGGCTTTTGAAAATTCCTCAATTCAAATTTCATTTGAATTTAAATATGATGCACACACCAGACAACACCAGAAGCTAGGGATGTGACAACTCACCCCCACTAAACAAGAATCTCGTCTCGAGATTCAAGCGTAGGGTAAGGTGAAGGGGAAACGCAAACTAGTATAATCTTCACGATCCAGGGTGCACTTCAGTTGAACATTGATTCATTCACCATTATTGTCTTGAAGTCTTGCTCTGAGAAATCCTGTCAACATGACATGGAGGGAAGAAGGAGACTCTAGAAGGGTCGATCTTCTCGAAGATCGAACAACTCAGGATTAACTCCCGGAATGTGACATAGCAACATCTCTCAAGCTGAGAGACGAAGCATACCTCTAGAGGGACGGAGTGGAGCAGGTGACGAGGTTCACTAGGTAGACAACAATTCCAGACTTAAGAATGTGGCGATCGGTTGTCAACGTAGCGAGGAGTTGAATTGCCATGATACCACGACGAAACATCCTGGAGAAGGGTGATTCGTAGATTATTATCTTAAGTGGCAAAAAGAATTACCTTTGATTCAGAGATCATTGAAACTCTTTAAACCAGCCTAACGCAATTCTCGAGCGATCGTTTGGAGGGGGTCGGTAGAATGGCATACTCGGACTTGGATGATGTGGATTACCTTGTTGAAGACAACGCAATGGATGATTCTTGCTTATCACCGGAAATGGAAGAGACCCATGGTAGAATGGCACATTGGCGGTGCAGGCTGGGAACAAAATGCAATGCTGGGAATGATTCTGGTAACTGGGGAAGAACCCAACAATAGAGAGTGAATTCACTGTTTGAAAAGGTCATAGCATTGCCGAGGGAACTGAGAGCAAACCCAGTTAGTGCCAATGGTAACACCTAACGCTTGTGTGTGCTCTCAAGAACTTGAGCATTTCCATATTCATCAAGGTTTTACCAACATCCGTGTCAAGGATCCTAGCAACACAACATACCACCATGATGAACAACGATGGACGATGCAGATGCAAAGGAAGATAACACCTTCTCAGATTTCTCCTTAGCGAGGCCAAGGAAATAAAAATCTGGATGATCGACCGAGAGACATTTAGCACTCCGCTTCTAGTGTTCTCCTTGATGTGCTAGTGTAACCCATTCATATATATGGTTTGATATCTAGAACATCAAGTAAAAAGGTCGGACTTCGGGATCTCAAAATCCATAGGGGCAACTAGGGAGTAAATCCTACGAAATCCCTATGGGGAGGTGGCCAACTTCTCCAATCAAGATACTACAATAATAGGTCTCCTGGAGGGGTGTGTTGGCCACGACATCCACCTTACCGGTTTCCGAGGGACCAATATTATAGTTCTTGGGAAATGTTCCAAACCATCATATCTGCCTGAGATTCAGATCTGGTTGGTGTCAGGATATTCCAGACTCATCGAGTCTAGGAAGAAAAAGAAAGTTTGCAACATAAATCGACGAGATGACGTTGCGAGATTCTCGGGAAATGAACTACGATAGCAAGCTCCAAAACATGAGCTAGTTCTGCTACACACGTGTGAACACGCTGTCACGGACAAACATGAACACATGGTAGTCTTATAATAAAACACTACCGAGTTCCGGGGGAAAACCATCATCGAGGATATCGAAGTCCTTGCATAAGGTATACTCTTAAGAAGGAACTTCTTCTCCTTGAACAAATCAATCAGTGGCTTGGTGTGCTAGGATATACATATAGAATGGAGGTTGCAAATCTCCAGACCACAGAATACTTCGCACGTATGCATGACTGACTTGGGATGATTCCAGAGGAAGCAAAACTAACTTTCTCAAATTCACGGCGGCAACTTTCATTAGATGCACATGTAAAAAAAAGTAAGTCACTTCTTTCATCCGAACATATGCTTCATGAACGGAACACGAAGATAATGCATATATAAGTTTCCAACACTAGCTTAATGTTCAACAAAATTATGGACAAGATAAAAATGTTGCTCATGGACTCAACAACAATTCATCCAGGTTTCCATATAAGTGGAATTCCACAGTTAAGTGAACACGGTGATAGCATTGGTCAGACCAAAGATGTAATGGTGTATGCTCGAGGGATCAACCACGGATAAGACAACATTACGAGCATCGTTGGTACTGATTTGATTTGACGATAGCCCACACTCAAATCAAAGGATTGATAAGACAATAGGTCCAGCAACTGATCACAGGGACTAATCGATGAAGATATCATCTTTCTTCAACACACACTACACAAGAATATCCCTTTGGGACGAACTAAGTCAGGCAAGCTTTTATCTTCCAACTCTCCAAGTTGTTGTCTAGCTTAACCAACTAGCTCAGGGATATCTAACACCGATTCTTGGAGAGAAGGTGGTTCACAAGAAACCAACTTGATCACGAGCTCGACATAACAGTCAGGGGACAACCTGGTAATACTTCCGAGAAGATATTTGGAAAATCACGAACCACCGATATGTCACTAAGCTCGAGAACAATCTTGCTTTTTGAGACAAGACGATATGATCAATAGAGCGAAGATTTGATATAATCCTAACTCATCGATCGAGGAGTGCATCGGAAATAGGGACTAGGTAGCAAGATCAACCTTAGGATGATGATTCAATAACCAACATGCTAAGGATGAAATTATCGTCCATTTACTACCAAGCAACAGAGTTGCTAGCAATATTGATTTCACACATCACAATTCATTTGTCGGTATTCCGGTTGCATCAACACGAGGGCCGAGGAATGACTAATGATGGTGAGAAGTATCACTACGTCAAAATTCATGAGAGTTGGTGCAGTTCTCATGACAATTCTGACATAAGGGGGGTAATACTCCAAGGTAGAACAGAACCAAAAGCTGGATTGGCATTTGATCTGCGGAATACAACTACTTTGACCCAATCCTAGATATGGATGAGGTACTGGAGTTTGTTTCTCCAAGTCATTCAGGACAGAATGGCTTGACGGACCACAGGGGTAATAGGCATCGATAAACGAATGCATGCATACCCTTGATATCAATTGATAGACGAAGGTCAGTAGACAACTGAAGAGGGACAACTCAAAGGAACATATAATTTTCTGAGTTGTGGATGCATGGATTAGCATGTCGAACGAAGTTCAACATATTTCTTTCAGATAACCCATGCAGAAAGGTAGAACTGGCAGAGCCACAATATATAATGGAGAACTCATCAAGAATAATCCTGCTGTGACATTTCAGTTCAACGAGGAACTTCTGCCATAGGTAGTTCATGGTATTTAGAAGAAGAAGATACCACGGACTTCGAGAACTACTGCAAAGGTTACTAATATCCTGAAGGAACTAGCAAACACTATCAACATGAAGTAAGTAGAGTGAATCTCGGGTTCAAGAACCCAGGAAAAGAATACCTATTACTAAGTAGCATCACGGGATGCTTTCGAGAATGATGGCCAGAATCATCACACTGGGAACACAAATCATGGCTAAATTACTAGATGATCCCCTGAGACACCTAGGGTCATAATAATTATTCCAACATAAAGGTCGAGGCAGTAGAATACCTCAACTCAACAATTAGTGTGATTGAGCTGGCATAAAGGAGCATCGAAACCAGAGGGAAAGGATTTTGCAAATGCATCAGACTATTTAGAAACCTGGAATGACTCGGACAGCATAACGGCTGTAAATGCTCAGAAAAGACTTGAGACATTCACAAAAATGGTGGCATAACCACTCAGAAGCACAATATCAAGGTTTCGAGATCAACAATTAACATATGGAGGTAGTAGGAACTGAACTCAAGCTTAAATCCAACAATCTATAAGTCTACGGATTAGTAACACCTGATCCTGATAGAAAGAAGGGATAGCCTAGTTCTTAATCCCCGCAGGAAAGATAAGATGACTCAGATCAGAAGGCATAAGGTATAAGGAGTAAAAAGAGCCTTACGTTCCATCCCACAATCAATTCCCTTATATAACTAAAGAATTTCTAGACTCAACTTCGACCAGTTTGGCTTGGTAATCCTACAGGCAGTCAAGCTCTGATACCAACGCTGTCAGGACCCCGACTCGATGTCACATTGATCTAGCCGGTAACACCTCATATCACTTTGCGGCCTCACGCACGGTATTCCCACGGGTGTCACCTTACCTTTGCCCGGGACCGTTTGCGCCTTTTGGCACACGTATATGACAGTGTCGCTAGCATCCATATGATAAGGAGCCCGGGCTGACATGGCTAGTCGTAAACCCAAAGTGACACAGACTTACAGGGACAGGCATCCATGACCCAGCATCGAACGTGTCGGTCATCAGCGAGTGAATCCAGGCTGTAGCACTGGGCTAGCAGGACTCCGGTGAACCGGGCTGTAGCGGGCTAACAGGACTCCGGTATTCATCGCGTGACATTTCCCCGAAGGGACAGACACAAGAACGAAGAAGGACACATGCCGGCCAGCCTAAGTGTTCCGGAGTAGTAGCAAGCTACCATGGCTCAGTGGAAACACTAGGAGACATTTCTCGATAAGAGAGGCTACTAAAGATAAACAACTAGATGGTCAGATCCCACACATACCAAGCATTTTAATAACATACACACAATATGCTCGATATGTGCAAATACAACATGGCATCACAACATGACTCTACGACTCAAGTATTTTATTCAATAGGCTCCGAGGAGCGAGATATTACAAACATGGGTCTCATGACCCAACAATCAGAGCATACAAGTCAAAGCACAAGCGGAAGCTATCATGTCTGAGTACAGACATCTATAAATGAAAAAGGCTGAGAAGCCTGACTATCTACCAGATCCTGCCGAGGGCACAAGATCGTAGCTGAGGTAACAAGCTAAACGTCGAAGTCCGTGCGGAACTACTAGCGAGACCGAAGTCTCTCTGCAAAAACATAAAATAGGCAAACGTGAGTACAAATGTACCCAGCAAGACTTACATCAGAACTATCTACATATGCATCATTATCAACAAGGGGATGGTGGGGTTTAACTGCAGCAAGCCAGCTTTGACTCGGTGGCTATCCTGAACTACGACTGCAATGTAACTCTTTTGAGGTGGCGCACACGAGTCCACATATTCACCATATCAATACACCACTATGGAACCGCTCCCGTCTCCCTACGAGAACGCCATCCATAGCACTCACGCTTATCTTGCGTATTTTAGAGTATCCACTTTCACTTGTCTATGAACTGATATAAGCAACCCAGAAGTCCTTTTCCGTGGACACGGCTATTCGAATAGATGATGTTAACCCTGCAGGGGTGTACTTCTTCATACATGTTTCCACCACTTAGCGTCTGCACACGACATGTGCTCGGCAGACTTCAAGCGAAAGCCGACGTGGGTGTAGACCACGACCGACCTAAACACTCAAGTCTCTAGTCCAGGTTTATCGCCTATTCGGGTTCCATCCATGAGGAGATCCGGCCGGAGTTTCGCTCACAGCCCCAAACGATGTGAACAGGGTTCCCGAGATACCAAACGGGCATCCGGTACACCGTGCCACGTACCTACCGCATCACAGCCCACCCCTACGGTCAGCGCTGTCCACGGCCTCCAGTAAGCTACAAACACCAGAAACTACTTGCAACTCCTGGACAGAGGACTAGGGTGAATAAGAAGTCGAGCGGGATCATATTTCAGGGCCCAATGTATGGTAGTAGCTGAATCATGGATCACAAACACAGAACTCAGTTCCTAAGGACGGTTTCAATGAGACAACCCACCATGTACTCCTACATGACCTCTCACCGCTACCTTTACCAAATCGTGTTCACTACTGAGCTCACACACAGTAGGACATGTTCACACACCTCTGATTCATCCCCGATGAACCAGACCTGACTCAACTCTAAGCAATAGCAGGCATGACAACAAGCATGAATGAGTAGGCACATCAGGGCTCAAACAACTCCTACTCATGCTAGTGGGTTTCATCTATTTACTGTGGCAATGACAGGTCATGCAAAGGATAAAGGGGTTCAGCTACCGCAGCAAGTAACAAATATGTCGTTGTTGTCCTAATGCAGTAAAAGAGAGCAGGAGCGAGAGAGTGGGATTTTATCGGAATGAACAAGGGGGTTTTGCTTGCCTGGCACTTCTGAAGATAACATTGAGTCTTCATCAGTGTCAACGATCACATCATCGGTATCACGTCTATCGAGAGGGGACAAATACCGGCAACATAGAAGGGAACACAATCAATGCAATGCACAATATGATGCATGATCATGACATGGCAAAATGAATGTGTTTTGGGCTAATGCAACTAGCAACAGATTAAATGAAGTTGGTTTGAATACAAGATTCAAATTCAAACTCCATATGTGATTATTCAAATGCCATTTAATTGATTTGTGCTAAACAGCAGCTATAAGTTGTTCTAACATGCATGAAAATGGTACAGATGGATTCCTTGAATTTTTCTGATAATTTTTCATATATAATTTATTTAATTTGAAGTTACGGTTAATTTTCTATGATTTATAGAAGTTTTAGCTATTTTCTGAAATTATTAAATCATTTAAGATTATTTAAATTCCAGAAAGGAATTATTGCGTCAGCCCCATGTCACAGTGACGTCAGCAGGGTCAACTGGGCTGGTCCGGGTCAAACCTGACCAGTGGGGTCCACTGGTCAGTGACACAGTGCTGCCCAGGGTCAATGACAGGTGGGTCCGGCCAATGACCACGTCAGCAAAGTCAACCTGACGCGTGGGGCCACTATCTTTAACCTAAACTAACAGAAGTTTAAGCCGTGGTTAATTAAGGGCGTGGGGCCCAGCTGTCAGTGTCACAGGGTTAATTAGCAGGGTCAAATCCCGGGTCAGTGGGGTCAAACCCACCGGCGACATGACGCCGGCGAGGCCCGAGACGGCGGCGCGAGCCGGAAACGTGCTACAGGGCACGGGCGAGGCTGTGCTTGGGTTCGTTGGAGAGCCCTTGCTGGTGCGCATCGAATGGTGGTAGTGGCCGTGCCTGTGGTGGCCGGTACCGACGACGGCGAGCTCGTGAGCGGCGGCCGGAGTTCGGCCAACGGCGGGTTAGGCGATGCAGGGCGCTAGGGGAGGCGTTGGTGCGTGCTACGTGCTCCTGGTGAGGTGTGGAGCACGATGGTGTGCCCGGCTTCGAGCCACAGTGGCTCTGGCCACGATGGCGACGAGGCACGGCGGCGGCGAGCTTCGGCCGTGGTGGAAGATGGAGCTAGGGGACGAAATCAGGTGCGGGGAGTGAGGGGAAGAGAAGAGGAGCTCACGGGGAGTCGGACGAGATGCTGAGTGGGCTCGGGGACGCCTCTGCAACGGCAAATTGACGACGGCGATCTCCGGGCACCGGAGATGAAGACGACGACGCTCCGGTCGACTGCGGCCTCCTCTGGTTGCGTGCGTCGCGTGTGTAGCTCCACGGGGTCAGGGCGGAGCTCAGGGATGCATAGAGGGAGCGAGGGGGTGGCTGGTGGCCGTGGCGAACGGCGTCGGTGGCGACGGGCTCCGCTCGGGCAGAGAGGGAGAGGGAGCAGAGGGGGATAGGGACGGAGGGAGAGACGCGGGAGAGTGAGGGAGGGTCGAGGGAGCCGCGTGGCGTCTCCAGGGAGTAGCGGAGGCAAGCAGGGAGGCAGGAGGTGGCCTGGGCGTGTGCCCGCGCGCTCCGGCCACGCGCCTGCGCCTACTGGCGCGAGGAGGAAGGCGACAAGGGGGGGGAGTGGTGGGCTGGGCCGCTGCTGGCTGCACATTGTTGGGCCAGGTAAGTGGCGCCAGGTAAGTCCTTCTGCTCTCTCTCTTTTACTTTTTTTCTATTTTCTGTAGTTTGTTTTGATTTAGTTTAGCAACTAAATCATTTAAATAAATTCTGTAGTTTTTTATGTGGCTTGCTAAAATATATACAAAGCCACTCACAAACTTCCAGAATTATTGGAGTCATATTTAATATATATTAAATAGAAATCCAAAGCAAATAGTTATTGGATTAATTCAAATGGCCAAAATAATTATCTCTGTGACTCCAAAAATATTGGTTTAAATTTTACCTCTTACCAATATTTCCATGGAATAACAGGAACATTTTCTTGGACACATTTGAGAAGATTTAATTGTTGGTTATTTTTAGAGGTTTCCTGAGGCTTTTGAAAATTCCTCAATTCAAATTTCATTTGAATTTAAACATGATGCACACACCAGACAGCACCAGAAGCTAGGGATGTGACAGTAGAACCAACATAGCGATAGAACGAGTACTAGCAAGCAAAGATAGAATTGATATCGAAGGTATGGTCATCTTGCCTGCAAGGTTCTCAGAGTTGTCGAAGGCTTGATCCTCGTTAGAGTACTCAATAGGTTTCTCGTGCACGTACTCGTATCCCGTCTCTACCCAAAGCAAGAACACAAGCAATGGAACACAATAAATCACGGTGCAATGCACACGCAACATGATGCAATACATGTCATGATATGCGAGATGTGATATGCAATGCGTATGCATGCTCCGGAAGGGAAAAGGATGAACAAGGAATCAACTTGGAAAACCAAGTATGCCTCTGGAAAGATGAGATGATTTCGGTTGAAATCGATATAAGGATCACCGGAAACGGATGCACGGTTTGCAAATGGCAAGCAAAACAAGAAAGGCACAAATCTGCGATTAACAGCACGATGCTACTTAGCATGCAACAAGAAACTATGCTACAGTACCCCAACATACAAAAAAAGCATATGGCAATGATCTACAGGAGATGCTTAACAAAAGAGGAACACTGAGCTATGGCTAAATCACATTATAACAGGTTCAAACAAGCATGGTGAAAGTGCAAAAAATATCAGGTTGGACATGGCATAAACAGCATCACGAAGCAATGTTCAGAGCAAGTTATCAACAAGCTGCAGGAACTTATAATAGGAAAACAATACATGGCATGAATCTACTCAAATCATAGATCAAAAGTCCCTTACTGACCATAAGCCAAAAAGGATCAGAAAATATGATGGCACCCATGTGAACATAGCAAGTTTCGTTAACAGATTCAGCAAACAAAGCATGGCATTGATAGAATTACGAAGGCACCTTCGTGAGCTCGATGGACTCACTACAGAGCACTTCATGATAAACTAAGCATACATCCATCAAGAAGACATGGCATAGAAGCTATACATGGCAAGAACAACATCATAGCATACACGGATCAACTACACCAACCTTGGCAAAATTGAATAACATGTAAAGAATCTGCCAGGAAACATTTTGAAGCAAAAGTCGAGCACGCAAATGACATGCTAGACTACTCAATAATTGCAATCAGGGGAATGGATGGATAGATCATAACCATATATTCAAAACACCCTTACTGAAGTATCTCAAAATATGCATGGATCTCTCTGTAGCATCATGTTTACATGGCATCAAAATATCAGCAGAACAGGGACTAAAATCAGCAATATCACGAAGCCTAGTTTGCATGCTTGTGCTAGTCACCACATTGATCACAAAAATACATGGTAAGCACCTCTGTAAAGAAGACATGGCATAGATCAAAACACATGTAGGGCTCAAGTACATAAGGTGCACACATCAATCATGGCAAAAATGACAAGTGCATGTTCTGATAAGAATCTGAAACTAACATTATGAAGCACTCTTCCAACAGCATTTCGGGCATCAATATACATTTCCAGCTAATTAGAATACAACCATGAAGGTGGGGTTCGAATGCCATACAACTATTTATTCTGGTAAGTAGGATTGGAATGTAGTCCCTTTTTATTGGATCCGACGCTCCGTTAAGTGAAATTCAAAGTAGGTGTGGGTCTAGGTAGAGGAAGTCATAAATCAAGTATCAAGTATTGTTATAAATATCGTATATAGTAGTTGCCAAACTCACAAGCATCACACACTTCGATCTACTTTATTGAATAACTTAGCTAGATAGAACCGACTCAAGCTTTTAAATGAAAGAAGCAATAATGGCATAATTTCTGTCTCAAGACCTCTTGCAGCTACAGCCAATGCAGCACCAAGCTCAAATGAAAATGATGCAATGAGATGAAATGATGTACTCATCGAGACGAACAATTCGGTATGCTACACTCCCAAAATGGAGCCACGGGTGCAAAGTTGTGGTGCGATGAACATGCAACAAAATTACTGACAGAAAACAACTTAGGGGATTTTGGGAGAGAAGAAGTCAACCCTAGGATATGGATCTGGATCCGACTCAGATCGCGCGGATCGAGGTGGCGCCGGAGACTCGCCGGAGATGCTGGAGAAGGCCGGAGTAGAGGCCGGGGCGGCCGGATCCGGGACGAGGCCGGCCGGACCTAGCACCGGACGCGGAGGCGGGGCCGGGTGGCGCCGGCGGCGACCAAGGCGACGGCGGGCGCGGCGGAGGCGGGGCCGGGCGGCACCGACGGCAGGGCGTGCAGCGGCGGCCGGTTGAGGCGGTGGCGGACAGCGGGCGCGGCGGGCGGCGGCACAGCGCGGCCGCGGGAGCGGACGGCGGGCGCGGCGCTCCGCGGGAGCGGGCGGCGGCGGCGGGCCCCGGGGGGCCCCGCACGGGCCGAGCGGGCCGGCGGCGGCATGCGGTGGCTGGGGCCACGTGGCAGCCCCCGATTGGCGCAGGCGCGGCGGCGGACGCGTCCGGCTCCGTCCGGACGTGTCTGGCGGCGTGGAGAGGAGTGGGGCTAGGGTTTCGGGGTGAATTGATCCGGAATTTGCGGGGGGGAGGTGTTTTTATAGGCAGAGCATGGAGTGTCCAAATGAGGTGCGGTTTTCGCCCACACGATCGTGATCCGACGACGGAGAGCATGGAAGTGACTTAGATGGGATATTGGGCTGTTTTGGAGGGGTGTTGGGCTGCAACTCAAAAGAGGCCTTTGCGGTTATGCGGTTAACCATTGGAGTATCAAACGACCTCCAAACGGAACGAAACTTGACAGGCGGTCTACCGGTGGTATACCAGGGCCACTTGGCAAGGCTCGGTCCATTCCGAGAACGTTTAACACCTGAACACGAAAAGAGACAAGAGGGGTGCGCCGGTGCATGTGGGAGTGTCGGATTGCGAAACGGACAACGGGGAAAATACTCGGATGCATGAGACGAACACGTATGCAAAATAAAATGCACATGATGACATGATATGATATGCATGACATGAATAAAATGCAAAACAAAAGGCAAAACCCAACCACGGAGGGAATATCATATCACATAGCCGAAAATGGCAAGAGTTGGAGATACAAAGATGGAAAGTTACATCCGGGGTGTTACAGCGGCGGCCCAGGTAATCGGTCGAACTAGCCCAACTAGCTAGCCACAGTGCTTCACTGATGTACTCGGCAGGAAAGGTGGTCTTTCATGATTTGATGACTCATTTACTTGCTTCAGCGCTACAACCAAGGAGGACCCAGAAAACATGCGGTAGGGCGTCCCACGTCAGGAAGAATATATGCGTGCACCACCCGGGAGGACCTCGAAACCGCGCGGTAGGGTGTGCCACGTCTCGGCACGGAGGAAAAATGTGCGTGTAAAAATATACTGTATCAGACATAGTACCTATGGTTCAACCTCGGGACCCAGCCAGTCGGTCGAAAACACCCCACTAGCCACACAACTTCATCATGCTAACGTGGCATGGAGGATAGGTGTGGTTAGCTCCGTCTCGACCAGCCACAACATCTCTTGTTCTAGGAGATTCTTCTATTTTCCAAGCTTTTTTTTAGTTATAATAACACCACGGCAAGCTAGCGCCGCTCTTCATGTGTGCCCGTGCAAAGGTTAGACGATGGAGAGGAGAGAGAGATCACAGACCTGGGACCCACTAGTAAGTGAGTCAACGGTCATGCACGTGTTGACGAGGCACTCCATGTACTCTACTCAACGTAATACTGTATAAAATCAAGTTATGGGACAAAACCAACAACCGTTGTTGTTTCAGGCTATCGACTTGAGATTTTTAGTCCAGGTTGCTAGTTTGAATCTCGTCTTTCAGATTTGTTAGTTTTAGGTCCAAATTTGATTAATGACAAGTGGGACCCCCGTGTGTTGTTCCGATATTTCAGTGTAGGATGGTTTTTATGAACAAACACTTTGCGTGGTTAGACAAGTAACGGCACCAGTTACACGTATTTTCCAAGTTTACAAACAAAAATGACAGTGGCATAGAATATCACATCCACCCTGCAGCTTAGATGCTATGGTGATACGAGTTTTTACATTGTTGGAAGTGAGATCCAATGGCTTGGGAGTAGTCTTTGTAATTATGTGTAATTTCCAAACTCTCCAAAGGTTTGTTTTGCAAATAAAACATTCAGGCCTCATGTGTGCCGCTGCATCTTGGATTCAACGGCTCCCCATTGCTCATATTAGGTGCTCCCCGTTGCTCATATTAGGTGCTCCTCTTAGCTTAATTACCCGCTACGATGATACGAGCATCTAGGTCGTATGATCAGTGATCAGATGGCACATACATAGTACTTGTACTTTCTGCGCAATTCCCAAACTCTCTCGGCCGTATATTGCAAAAACATTCAAACCTCATACTGTGGGCCGTTAGATCTCCGTGAAATCGTATCACCATAGAATCTACGGTGCGGGAGCACCTCATATTCTCTTGTGCGAGAAAACATAAGGTGCTCTCGCAGCTTGGATGCTACGGTGATATGAGATTCAAGGTCGTTTGATCTGAGATCCAATGGCATCTGAGCAGTCTTTGTGCTTGTAAGAAGTGGCCGAACTCTTTGGGGGCTTTTATGCAAAAAAACATTCAAACCACCGAGGAGTTGTTGGGTCACAAATGCAAGAGCTCCGAAGAACTTGTATCACCAAAGCATCTAAGGTGTGGTAGCACATGATATTCTTACATACAGGAGAATATGATGTCCTCCTTCATCTTAGATGCTATGGTGATACGAGCTTCGAGTTCGTTGGATATGGGATCCAAGGGCATCTGAGTAGTTTTTGTACAAATTGTGTGCAATTTTCAAACTCATCAAGGTTTCCTGTAAACATATTAAGACATCATGTGAGCTGCTATATCTCAGATCTACAAGCTCCAAGCAACTTGTATCGGCGTATAGCATCTAAGGTATGGGGGCACATGATATTCTCTCGGGGAGGAGGGGTGGGGGTGCACAACCAATCGGTGTTTGGGAGGGTGGGGACAAATATAATCTAAACAACCCTAAACAGAGCTTCACAATTTTATCTAAGGTCGAGGGGTTGACCCCCAACAATCATAGCTCCACCTAAACACAACATTTGCATGTACTATAGTACTAGACTTAATATTCATGTTTCAGTTTCCTGTTCATTTTAAATATTGAATTGAGGACCATGCATGTATTACATTTTATTCCCTTCATTCCTAAATATTAGTCTTTTAGAGATTTCAAATGGACTGGCACATACGGATGTATATAGACATATTTTAGAGTGTAGATCATTTTGCTTCGTATGTAGTCACTTGTTGAAATCTCTAAAAGACTAATATTTAGGAACAGAAGGAGTATTTTTGAATTCGTGTCATACATGCATGGTTTGGAAAAATAGATGCACTATACTTATTGGATTGTTGTTGTGTTCATGTGTGTGTGTGTGCGCGCGCACGCGCGTGTGTGTGGTCATATGCTTGATACATACAAAGTTTTCTCACCTCCATATTGTTCATCTTTTAAATTTGTATTTGCAATGAAAAACTTATTAGGGACACCATAAAATATGAAATCCACGTTGAGATTACTATATCACAAACTCACTCTAATTCAAGAACTCGTCATAAATCAATTACCACGTTGAGATTAGTATTTGCAAGGAAAATACGGGCATTGTAATACACATAGATTCATTCGGCAATTTAAAAGTTTCCTTTCGTATACTCGAATGGTAGAACCCAATGGCGTACCAGCCAGACCTTGGCTCATGTTAATCCTAAAAAAAGCCCGGGCTCGTGTCCTTCTGGTGGCGTGCGTGGTACGCACATTAGGCAACCCCAACCAGTCGAGCCTCCGTGTTTCGAGTCAAAATATATGGCAGCCAGAATTCCAGCCCTAGGAAATTCCCCTCATGTCCCCAATCCATAATGACTACCGATGAACAACGGAGGGATGCTTTAGTAACTAGACAACGTTACCTACCGTGCCGAGCACGGTTCAATTCCCTTTGTCGCCACTCGCCAAGGTCACCCGTCAACTGCATTGCCTAGTACTACTACTACTACTACTACACCAGGATGAGCAGAGAATTGAGCCCGTTTGTTCGTGCCTAGTACTTGAGTTAACATATCAGGCAATGCACTGATATAGAGGGATTATCCTTTTACTTTGCATATATAACTTGTCTGAAGTCTAACTAAGCAAAATGTTTGACCAAATCCTTTCTTAAGAAATACAACAGGATAGATGTATGGCTTGAAAATTTATTGCATGATGCAGGTTATGATATTGTTTTGAATCCTGGATTTTAAATTTTAGAAAATCCAAAAGTGACCAGAAATTCTTGAAACTGAGCATGGTCACGTGATATGGCACAAATATTCCTTCGTAATTTTTTTCTTCAATTTGAGACAAGCTGCTTATGAAAAATTGCACAAATGAAGAGCCAAGGTATTTTGGAACAGAAACCTGTCATGTTAAGGCGAATGCTTTCACTATTGAAACCGTGGGCGTTTACGTGCCACCACGAGTCCCGCTTCTCATCGGCAGGTGCCGTCCGAGCAAGTGTGTGAGTCGACGGGAGGCGTGCGAGCAGACTGCTGCGCTGGCTGACAGGGAGGCGTGCGAGCAGACCGCTGTGCAGGCTCACCGGGAGGCGAGCCCTTTGACCAGGCTCCGCCGCCCACCTTCGTCCCAACTGCTCCCACTTTTAATGTCCCCGGTGCCATAGTTTAAAATCAATCCCGCACTACCTAGTATTGCTAATCTTGTCTCTTCCTCTTCGATTCTCCTGTTGTCTACCTCCAACCAGCCTGACCTAAACGTACGCCATGCCGCATCACGATGGTCTGCCCTTAGTCTTCTAGTTTCCTGAGGAAGACACCCAGCCAGAGTCTCAAGAACATAAGGCGCTTTGGGACGAGCTTGAACTGGCCTTGCGAGAAGACATCGCGCCTGTCCCCGCTCCCGTTCCGGCTCCTGACGCCCCGACCGTGCCAGCGCCCATCCCCGTTGCATTGATGGGCTGGGAGCCGCACATTGTCGCCGAGCTTGATGCCATGGGGTTCCACGAGGTCCCCGCCGACTTTCACACGCCCGTGCACCTGTCAGCGCATGCGCATGCGCATGCACTAACGCGCACGCCCGTGCCAGTGCCTGTGCACCTTCCAGCGCATGCGCCTGCGTGTGCACTGACGTGCGTGCCCGTGCTAGTGCCCGTGCACATGAATGTCTCCGCCGCGCCATTGCCAGCGCCTGTCCCCGCGCTGGTGCCAGTGCCCCCCTCAGCGGCATGGATGGCCTCCATCAACCGCTTCCTTGCACCAACGTCAGTCGCCTCCTCTTGCCAGTTGACTCGCTCTGAAGTCCAGAACATTTTGGCCTTCCTTGAAGCTAGGCCAACGTCAAGGAGTACGCCAACAATGGCTCAAGACACCGCCGTCGCCGTCGCTCAGTGGCCCGACGACACACAGAGCATGGCAGAGGAGCCACTTCCCACCGCAAGACGCCCCCGCTGCCGCCGCGTAATCTAAATTTTTCATGAAAAATGTTCGGATTGCCATGCTTAAAATCTGAACGTTTATCATTTCCGTTTATTTTACATCGATCATCATAATTTAAAGTCGGAGTCGGACTTAATGAAATCTATGGTTTGATCGATTGAATGTTCTGCTAGAGCCGTATCAAATTAAATATAAAACGTCATCAAGCCACATGTATTCCTTGTCATCCAATGACCTAGACTGCTTCAATGTCGAGCGCTCAACATGTTTAGCGTGCAGTTAATTTCATGCCAAAAATAGTGCTAATCACATAATAACATGCAAATAATATCCTACTTAATATCCGCATGCACTTAATATACTTCCAAATTAACATGCATTGCACGTACACACTGACTAGTGCTGCTAGTACGTGAAACTGGTGCCGTAACTTGTGAACGCGTCCAGATATGGTCAACGACAACATCACCCTGCGAGTTCTTCGTGTTTGCCCGTGCGTCTAAACGCGGAAGGGGAGGAGAGAGACAGAACACATGGAACCCACCAGTAAGTGAAGGCGAATAGTACGTGCTAACGAGCCGGTCTCACTAATGTACTAAAAATAATATTACATGTTATCCATTAAATAAGATGTGGTAATATAAAAACATTATGGGAACAAAGGGGGGTATAACAAACATTGTTGTTCTACGTATGTTACCTATTGACGTGCGGCTTGAAGGCCCTGGTCGCATGTTCGATCCTCGTCCTTTATTTTTTAAATTTGTATGTGGGTCCAAATTTGTTTCATGACAGGTGGGCTCCATGATGTGTAATTTGTAGCACTTTAATTTGTGGGTCGAAATTTGTTCCATTCCAAGTGGACTATTGGTGTGTAGTTTTGTAGCTTATTTACAATAATTAAAGAGAACAATAGAGTTTTTTGAAATAATACCATGGTGCAACGTTGAAGGCGACAAAGGACGTGCGAGAGACTGATGACCGAGCCAGAGGGAAATCAACTGGGGGAGGTGCGGGGGTTGCAACGATGTTTGGAGTAGTTGTGGGCCTAATGCTACGAAAATATAATCTAAACCGACTGGAATAAATGCCTACACAAATTAATCCAAGGTTGGAGTGCCCCTCGCAATGTAAATAGCTCCGGCTTTGCGAGGGATGGAGAGGTATCTTCAATGTGTGTAAGATACGGCGTGAGAAAGCGCGGTCAATCGAGAGACATATAGATAGAGAGACAAAGTGAGTGTGGTCCAACATTCATTGAATAGATATATATGCTCTAGAGAGATATTGTCCGATTGAGCTTTTGGCAAGGGTGAGGGTTGTAAGATAGAGCTTGAGAGATGATCCAGCCACAGACATGTAGATATATTTTGTGCGTGGGAGGAAGCAAGGTCAATCGATCACATATATAAAGGGAGAGAGATTGAGTGAGTGTTGGTCGTCGTGTGATCGAAAGAGTGAGACAGATTGGAGAGAGTGACCTAGATACACAATGTGCATGAGAGAGTATACAATGTGAATAGGTCGAATTGGGCTCAAACATGGTGATATATCATTTTTGTCTGAGAAAGAGCGAGGTCAATCGAGACATCCAAAGAGAGAGAGAGAGAGAGAGAGGGAGAGAGAGAGAGATAGAGATAGAGATAGATAGAGAGAGAGAGAGAAAGAGAGAGATTGAGCAAGCGTGGCCCACCATGAGGTCAAAAGAGTGGGGGCGGCTTGGATGGACTAACCTAGATAGACAATCTGTGTGAGAGAGTATAGAGTGTGTCGATCAAGGCCCGAACAGGGAGATATATCATTTGTGTGTGTGAAAGAAAACGAGGTTAATCGAGACTCAGATAAAGAGAGCGAGATTGAGCGAGTGTGGCCCGTCATGCGGAAGAAAGAGTGAGACAGTCTCGAGGGAGTGACCTAGATAGGCAAGGTGCGTGCGTGCCACAAGAGGTTGGGGGCTAGATAGGCAATGCATGTATCTAGCGCGAGAGGGTGGGAGGGAGAGGGAGAGAGAGAGCTCGGCATGGGGTGCAATGGCAGGTGTGTGAGGTAAATACATTTGGTAACAAAGTGGAAAAAGGGGGTTGTGTAGTTGAGAGAGTTAGAGATCGAAACATGGAGAGAAAGGATGAACGTGTGTTAGAAACCGATAGCTTCCTAAGGTGGTTAGGAGAAGAAGATTGACCGATACAGGAAGTATGTAGCGTGTCTGCCGAGGGGGTGTGCTAAAAACAACATTTGAATGTAGATAGTATGAGACTTAATATCGATGTTTCAATTCGGTGTACATAGTAAGATTTGAACTGAGGACCATGCATATGGGTAATTATTTCGAATTCATGCCATACTAGGTTTCGAAAAGTTGACATTGACTTGATTTGTTGTGCTATTTTGTAGGTCATATGTTTGAATCCATCCAAAAGTTTTCTCACTACCATGGTGTTCATCATATACATATGAATTTGTATTAAAAAAGTAGCGTGGATACAGTGAAATGTGAAATCCACGTTAGAATTGGAGATCGCTATGTGATACACACTCTAATTCAAATAACTAATTATGTGACACACACTCTAATCCACGTTAGCATGGATACCATGGATACCGTTTTGATTTTTTTCAAATAACTCCTCATTAAATAATTTATAGTATCTCGTTTCGAATGACAAATTATTTGCAAGGAAAACACGGGCATGGTAATACATACAGATTCGTTTGCAAATGAAAGAAGATTCGTTTGCATTCTCAAATGTAGGCGCACCAGGCAGACTAGGGTCGTGTCGTGGTGGTCGCGTGTGTCGGACGGATGCTTAGCACCCAGCCACCCACCCCCTCCCTCCCTCCCCCCCCCAAAAAAAAGGACAAAGACAAAATAAGTCTGCTCTTCCACGTTTCGGATTGAAATATCTGGCGGTCCCAATTCCAGCCCTGCAAAATCTTCCTTCTCCACCGTCCCCTTCCGCACCCAGATTGCTCAAATCCCTAATTCTCCGCCAACCCAATCAAAGTTCGAATCGCCCCTCATCTCATCTCTTTCCCCACCTCTGTGCCGGACGACGATGACAAAGATGACGGTCGCTGTAACATCCCAAATTTTCAATTTGGAATATTATACATTAGATCATCATTGCATATCATATTTTATTGCATTTTGGCTTGATCCTAGAAAATCTACTCAACTCAAGGACCCACGGAGAGAGTTGGGGATTTCATTATTTTCATATTTCAGTTTTCCTCAAATTTTGAAAAAGGATCATTTGATTTTAATTATTTTATCTTCGAATATTTCAATTATAAAAATAAGAGAGAGGGAATAAAATGACTTTCCCAAAATAAAGAAATACAGGAGATTTAATAATAAAATCAAATAAGATTTTGATTTCGGAGTTTTATCGCTATTTTATTTGAATTAGGAAAAATGCGCGTTTTTCAAAATTGCATTTTAGGCCCAAATAAATGTTCATCTTGCCCGGCATATTTTTAGAGGACAGGGAAAATTTATTTCAGGATTTTTCGAGTCCTTTAGTATTTCTTTTCTTTCTTTTTCTGCACGTCGTAATTATTTAAAAAAAAAGTCAAACCGACCTACCGGGCCGTGTCCGCCCTGGACTCCTGGCCCGGCCAGCCTTTATAAGCCGAGGCCTGAGCCGCCCCAAACCCTAGTCGCCCCAGCCGACCCGCCGCCGGATCCGCCGCCCGAGCCGCCCGCCGGAGCCGCCGTCGTCGCCGCCCGTCCCGCCGCCGCCGATCTGCCGCCCTGCCGCCCCTAGCCGCCGCCGCCGGAGTCCACCACCTCCCGTTGCCGCCTCGCCGGAGATCTTGCCGGACCCGAGGTAGCCACCGCCGGTATTTTTTTTAAAAAAACCGTTTGGTTTTTTTTAAACCCTAGATTCGTTTTTTTAGATCGGTTCGATGGTTTTCTCGTTTTAGTTATTTTGCGGACGTTCATCCTTACATTAGTTTTAACGAACGGTTTTTGTCATTTAGCCACATATAGCGAACGTTCGTTCATTAGCATGTTCGTCCGTTTTTCTTTTTCTCGGATTTTTCGCGATTATTTTCAGTCGTGATTTCTGATCCGATTTTCGTTTTAGTATAACTCTTCGCTTGTTTGTCGAAATCAGGCGATTTAAGCGCCTAGAGTTTCGTCTCGAAACCCTCTTTCCATTTAACCAACTCAAACAAGTTTTTGCTGCTGTAAAATTTGACTTAGGACCAGATTAGTAAACGAAGCTTGTTTCTTTCTCCGTTTGAGTTTCGTTGCTTCATTTGATTTGATTCTTTTTGCAAACCAGAGTTCATAAGTTGAACTTTCTGTTTAGATATTTTATTTGAGTTTTACCCGTGCATTAGATGAGTGCTTATTATATGCTTGTTTGTTTGCGATTGAGTACCCGGAGTAGGCAGCTTGCTACTACGAGTCTCTAGGTTTCATGGATCATCAGCAAGGCAAGTAACACTTTGATCATACCTCTTTATTAACCAGTTTTATTGCATTAGATCAATCCTCAAACAATTGCATGGTTAGGATTTGATTAATATGTGGGTTTTGGGAAGTCAATGAGGTAGTACCTATTGTCCTGTTTATTATCAAACCTTTGGGAGTTACTTCTACGTTTGCTTATATTGCTATGCTATGCTAGTAGACGTGGATTGGGTGAGTGTATCCATGACAGATATGAGATTGTTAATTAATGGTTTACATAAGGTGGCAACTTTAATATACATCTGGGTGGATTGAGGCACCTGGGGAACCCAGTGTTGCCTGTATTTTTGGAAATCCCGGGGTACGGTGTGATTCTCCTATGGACCGCCACACAGGCTCAAATGGATCATGAGTTTATTCATGCTAGAAACTTACGTGTGCAGCCGCAAGCTACTATGGGCTCTAGCATAGTTGATTAAGTCGTGTGAACTCTTACAGTGGTAGACTAGCAGATGTAGGGGAAAGTAGGTGTAACTATCTACCCATCGTAAGGTGCAAACGCTTCTGAAAGACTATGTCTCGGTCATCCGTTTCTCAAACACCTTGTAGTGCGAGAAATCCTACGAAGGAGATCGAGTCTTGTGGGGAAAAGTGCACAAACCACTGCATAGTGTATAAACTAATCATGGTTAGTGGTGTCCCCGGTTATGGACGTTTTGAGTATCTAGTACTTGGATTATCATGTGAATCTCATCATGTTACTTAATTAATTCTATTGGGTTTAATGATGATGCTTAATTGGGATTGAGTTGGGTGAACCTTCTCAATGTTTAACAACCACCATGATAGTTAAATAAAATTTATTCCTTTGTAGTAGGGAAAAATTAGCTTTATGCGAAACTGTAACCATAGAGCTTTCCACCAGCCATATATGCATGTAGTGATAGCATTATTCTATTCATTACTCTCTATGTGTTACATTGCCAGCATATTCCATGTGCTGGCCCGTTTCGAGCTGCAACGTTCATGTTGCATACTTTACAAACGACGAGTAAGGTGCCTTAGGTTGTGATCTTATACTCGGTGATGCCGTTGGAGTTGATGGACTCGCTTTATCTTCCAAGCCTTCCACTGTTATCGTTGTTAGATGGCCTTAAGCCATAATTATTGTAATAAGTTCTCTTTTGAGACATTTGTTGTAATAAGTGTGTGATTGCTACTCTGTTATAAATCCTTCAAGTATTGTGCGTGTCAGCATTACCGATCCAGGGATGACACTGATGCACAGAGATCAGACTGTTTAAGGTCTGGTCACTACAAGATGGTATCAGAGCACATGCTGACTGTAGGACACGACCACTAAGCTAAAAGCCTTAGATCACTACTCTCTTCTCATTTCTGACTCCTCTCCTTTTCTACTCTTTTAGGATGGCGGATGCAAGGAACAAGTTCACGCAACCAGATGAAGATACACCCTTTGGACGCCACTTGAAGGAAGTCACTAGGTACCTGAACATCAGAGTACCAAGCTTCATCGGGACCTACATTCCCACTTTACCAGAAGAGGAGCGTTGGATGATTCAAGTTCAAGTTCCAGGAAGGACGTTCAAGCAAGTCACTGAGCCCATAGAGTTTTCCTTTGGTGCACCAACCTGGAGTCTAGGAAAGAGCATGGCAGCCCACATCACCATGGGACGCATTGGAGAAGTTTACCATAAGGATCTCAAGGATACTATTTACCAGATTTGTGGGCGCCGAAATGAGCAATGGGAGATGATCAACACCAGGAAAGATAGATCCATTACAGCATTCATCCAAGAGTTAAACTAGCACATTCGTCGCCAGGAGAACCAGATGTGCGCAGGCATTATAGATCTAAAGAAGGCTATGACCAAGATCACGAAACTGGAGGAAGAACTCAAGTCTACACGCGATGGATATGAGGAGAAAATGACAACACTCGTGGAGAAGAATGACGATCTGAAGAAGAAGCTAAAAGTATTCATGGGATTCCCCGCGACTGGAGGAGAAGACGATGATTGCACTTGCCCGGAGAACTACATCATCATCGACGACACCGACTCGGACCCAGACTATATCGATGATGACTTTGTTGATGAAGCTGGAGCAGATATCATGGAGTCTTCGACCGATCAATTTTTCTAGTCGACCACCATAACAGTAGTAGTATTCCCCCATGTATATAGTATAGTCTGAGCACTTTTGTAACGATAGTTAGCCCTTGTTTGAATTGATTGAAGTGATATTGATTGTGTTTGTCTCATGTGCATATGGGTAGTTTTTTCTCTCTAGACCTCACTCTATTCTGTATTCTCAACCTTTCTAAACCCTCAGATGCCTCCGAGATGTGACAATGGATTTGCTTTCCCACCGGAGCTCACTTAGTTGATCCAGTAGCAGAATGCATTGATGCAGATGCTAGTCCAGAATCAGAATCAGGGGGACAACAACAACAACAAAAACCCACCACCACCACCACCTGTTGATCACTTAGCCTGTTTCTTGAGGCTGAATCCGCCGGTGTTCTCCAGTAGCACCGAGCCGATAGTTGCAGATGATTGGCTCTGCAAGATGGGAAGGGAGTTGACCACTGCAGGATGCACAGGTGCAGAGAAAGTGTGTTTTGCCACACATCAGCTTGATGGACCCGTAGCATCATGGTGGGAGAATTTCACTGCCACTTACCCCATCGACACTGTCACATGGGACCAGTTTCAGCAGGCTTTCCATACTTCCCATGCTTCAGCAGGAGCTATGGCCATGAAGAAGTGTGAGTTTCGCAACTTGCACCAAGCAGGACGTACTATTGGCCAGTATGTGGATGATTTTAGTAAGCTAGCACGTTATGCTCCAGATGACGTTGCTACAGATGCACCTAAGCAGGAGAAGTTTCTGGAAGGACTGAATGATGAGCTGAGCATGCAGTTGATGGTGGCAACCTTTAACAACTACCAGGACTTTGTATATAGAGCTCTCATGATAGAAGGGAAGCAGCAGCAGATTGACAACCGCAAGAGGAAGTATGGACAAGGGAAGTATAACTCTGGAGCTCAGCAGAAGCCTCGTTTTACCCTGAACTCGGGAGGACCTTTTCAGCATACCCATGGAGGAGGGAGTTCGCACAACCATAGTGTCCCCAAGAATGGTAATGGGAATGGAGGAAGCAACGGCCAAAACCGTACCAACCCATCAACCCCAGCCAAGAAGGACCTGAGCCACATCACTTGCTACAAGTACGAGAAGACTGGACATTATGCCAATGAATGTCCTGAAGCTAAGAATGGAAATGGCAATGGAAGCTCTGGGAAGAAGCCGAACCCTTTCAACAGGGGACAGGTGAACCACGTTAACGTGCAGGAGGTTGAAGCCCAGCCAGATGCAGTAATAGGTAAGTTTTTGTTAATTCATTTACTGACATCGTTCTTTTTGATACGGGTGCATCGCATTCATACATATCAAGGGAATTTGTGGATAAGTATAAACTGCCCACCAAGGTTCTTAGAACACCTATGTTAGTAAACTCACCTGGAGCGGAGTATATGGCCAGTCAAGGATGTTTTCAGATGCCATTGACCATAGGTAGGCATGGTTTCCCCTCGGATTTAATCATTTTGGAGTCGCAAGGTTTGGATGTGATTCTGGGTATGGATTGGCTATCGATGTATGGAGGAAACACCGATTGCACCAGTAAGTCGACTTTGCTTACCACCCAGAAGGAAAAAGGATCAAGTATGTATCCCGGCATGTGCCGAAGAGGACTCAAGTGAATCCCTTATCAGGAGTTGTATAGGAGGGAGTACCAGTGGTGAAGGATTTCCCTGACGTATTTCCAGCAGAGTTGCTAGGCATGCCACCGGATAGAGACATTGAGTTTTTGATTGAGCTTTTGCCAGGCACAGGACCAATATCTAAGAGACCGTACAGGATGCCCGCAAAGGATTTGGAGGAAATTAAGAAGCAGATTAAGGAGTTACTGATAAAGGCTATATTCGCCCAAGTTCGTCACCTTGGGGATCGCCAGTGCTTCTAGTGGAGAAGAAGGATGGATCATTAAGGATGGTTGTTGATTATCGAGGATTGAATGAAGTGACCATCAAGAACATGTACCCACTCCGATGATCAATGATCTGTTTGACCAGTTGCAAGGAGCTAAGGTATTTTCCAAGTTCGGTCTACTATCAGGATACCACCAGTTGAAGATTCGAGAGCAGGATATACCTAAGACAGCTTTTACCACTAGGTACGGGCTGTATGAGTATACCGTTATGTCATTTGGTCTGACTAACACACCTACCTATTTCATGAACATGATGAACAAGGTGTTTATGGAGATTCTGGATAAGTTCGTCGTGGTGTTCATTAATGATATTTTGGTCTACTCAAAGAATGAAGAGGAGCATAAGCAGCATTTGCGCTTGGTACTTGGGAAGCTCAGAGAACATTAGCTATATGCCAAGTTCAGCAAGTGTGAGTTTTGGTTGAAGGAAGTTGGATTCCTCAGACATGTTATATCCAGAGAAGGAATAGTAGTATACCCCACCAAAGTTGTCACGGTGACAAATTGGGAAGCACCCACGTCAGTTGGAGAGATCCGGAGTTTTCTTGGACTCGCAGGATACTACCAGAGGTTAATTGAGAATTTCTCGAAGATTGCGAAACCCATGATGGAGTTGTTGAAGAAGGACACCAAGTTCAATTGGACTGAGGAATGTGAGGCCAGTTTCCAGGAATTAAAGAAACATTTGGTTACATCACCGGTGTTAATTCTGCCAGATCAACGCAAGGATTATGAAGTATATTGCGACGCTTCTCGTCAAGGACTTGGAGCAGTGCTTATGCAGGATGGAAGAGTTGTTTCCTATGCCTCACAACACCTTAAACCCCATGAGTTGAATTATGCCACGCATGATTTGGAGTTAGCAGCCGTAGTGCATGCGTTGAAGACATGAAGACATTTTCTCATCGGAAACTATTGTGAGGTGTACACAGATCACAAGAGTTTGAAGTACATCTTCACACAGAAGGAGTTGAATCTCGGGCAAAGGAGATGGTTGGAGCTCATTAAGGATTATGATATGAGATTGAATTATCACCCCGGAAAGGCTAACATAGTAGCCAATGCGTTGAGCCACAAGAGCCATGTCAACACTCTCATGACCGGAGAGTTAGCCAAGGAGTTAGCAGAGAATCTTTGTGAGCTATGTTTGGAGATAGTTCCGAGAGGCTATGTAGCAGCATTGGAGATTCAATCAACCTTGATAGATAAGATCAGAGAAGCTCAGAAGATGGACAAGGAGATTGTCGAGATAAAGGAGAAGATGAGCAAAGGAAAAGCTAAGGGATTTCGTGAGGATGAGCACGATACCCTATGGTTTGAGGACCGCGTTTATGTGCCTAATGACCCGGAGATCAGGAAGTTGATTCTGCAAGAGGCCCATGATTCACCGTATTTGATTCACCCAGGAAATACCAAGATGTATCTGGATTTGAAGGACACTTTCTGGTGGACCGGAATGAAGAAGGATATTGCGGAGTATGTAGCAGTTTGTGATGTATGTCAGAGAGTGAAGGCAGAACATCAGAAGCCAGCAGGTTTGCTACAGCCATTGCCGATACCCGAATGGAAGTGGGATAATCTAGGCATGGATTTTATCACGGGATTGCCCAGGACTCGTTCAAGCTAGGACTCAATATGGGTTGTAGTTGATCGTTTGACGAAGGAAGCTCATTTAATTCTAGTGAAGACCACTTATACAAGTGCTAAGTTGGCAAAGATATACATGACCAGTATCGTATGTCTGCATGGAGTTCCGAGGACCATTGTATCAGATAGAGGAACCAAGTTTACCTCAAAGTTCTGGAATCAGTTGCACGAAACTTTGGGTAGCAGGCTAGAGTTTAGTACAGCCTTTCATCCACAGACAGATGGACAGACCGAGAGAGTCAATCAGATCCTGGAGGACATGCTGAGAGCTTGTGCGCTAGATTATGGATCTAGTTGGGACGACAATTTGCCATATGTAGAGTTCTCTTACAACAACAGTTATCAATCCAGTTTGAAGATGGCCCCTTTTGAAGCTTTGTACGGAAGGAAGTGCAGGACACTATTGTTGTGGGATGAAGTTGGAGACCGTCAGTTGTTTGGACCAGATTTGATTAAAGAGTTTGAAAGGAAGGTTAAGCTGATTCGTGATAGGCTCAAGGTAGCCCAGTCCAGGCAGAAGAGCTATGCGGATTCTAAATGCAAGGGGACAGTTTACGAAGTCGGAGACATAGTTTATCTTCGTGTGTCCCCACTTCAAGGAGTGAAGCGTTTTGGAGTTAATGGAAAGTTAGCACCGTGTTTTGTGGGACCATACAAAGTTTTGGAACGTATGGGAGAAGTTGCTTACAAGTTGGAATTGCCCGAAGGATTGTCAGCAGTTCATGATGTGTTTCACGTTTCCCAGTTGAAGAAGTGCCACGCAGAGATGGTTGATATACCTCTGAGAGATATAGTGCCACTGGAAGTGATTCAGTTGGATAGCGATTTGACCTATGAGGAGAAACCAGTCAAGACTCTCGAGTTTGCCAGCCGAGTCACACGCAGCAAAGTTATCAAGTTTTGCAAAGTACAGTGGAGCCACCATACCGAGGATGAAGCCACCTGGGAGCGAGAGGAAGACCTACTAAAGGACCACCCTCACCTATTTTCTAGCCAACCCGAATCTCGAGGGCGAAATTCATCTTAAGGGGGGTAGGTTTGTAACATCCCAAATTTTCAATTTGGAATGTTATACATTAGATCATCATTGCATATCATATTTTATTGCATTTTGGCTTGATCCTAGAAATTCTACGCAAATCAAGGACCCATGGAGAGAGTTGGGGGTTTCGTTATTTTCATATTTGAGTTCTCCTCAAATTTTGAAAAAGGATCATTTGATATTAATTATTTTATCTTCAAATATTTCAATTATAAAAATAAGAGAGAGGGAATAAAATGACTTTCCCAAAATAAAGAAATATTGGAGATTTAATAATAAAATCAAATAAGATTTTTATTTCGGAGTTTTATCGCTATTTTATTTGAATTAGGAAAAATGCATGTTTTTCAAAATTGCACTTTAGGCCCAAATAAACGTTCATCTTGTCCGGCATATTTTTATAGGACGGGGAAAATTTATTTCAAAATTTTTGGAGTCCGTTTAGTATTTCTTTTCTTTCTTTTTCTGCACGTCGTAATTATTTAAAAAAACTCAAACCGACCTACCGGGCCGTGTCCGCCCCGGACTCCTGGCCCGGCCGGCCTTTATAAGCCGAGGCCCGAGCCGCCCCAAACCCTAGTCGCCCCAGCCAACCCCGCCGCCGGATCCGCCGCCAGCGTCGCCCGCCGGAGCCACCGCCGCCCATCCGCCGACCCACCGCCCCTAGCCACCATCGCGAGAGCCCACCACCGCCCGTCGCCGCCTCGCCGGAGATCTCGCCGGACCCGAGGTAGCCAACGCCGTTTTTTTTTAAAAACCGTTCGGTTTTTTTAAAAATCCTAGATCCATTTTTTTAGATCGGTTCGACAGTTTTCTCGGTTTAGTTATTTTGCGGACGTTCATCAGTACGGTCATTTTACCGAACGGTTTTCGTCGTTTAGCCGCAGACAACGAACGTTCGTTCGTTAGCCTGTTCGTCCGTTTTTCTTTTTCTCGGATTTTCCACGGTTATTTTCAATCGCGATTTCTGATCCGATTTTCGTTTTAGTATAACTTTTCGCTCGTTTTTTGGAATCAGGTGATTCAAGCACCTAGTGTTTCGTCTCGAAACCCTCTTTCTATTTAACCAACTCAATAAAGTTTTTGCTACTGTAAAATTTGACTTAGGACCAGATTAGTAAACGAAGCTTGTTTCTTTCTCCGTTTGAGTTTCGTTGCGTCATTTGATTTGATTCTTTTTGCAAACCAGAGTTCTTAAGTTGAACTTTCTGGTTATATCTTTTATTTGAGTTTTACCCGTGCATTAGATGAGTGCTTATTGTATGCTTGTTTGTTTGCGATAGAGTACCCGGAGTGCGCAACTTGCTACTATGAGTCTCCAGGTTTTACGGATCATCAGCAAGGCAAGTAACACTTTGATCATACCTCTTTGCTACCCAGTTTTATTGCATTATATCAATCCTCAAACAATTGCATGGTTAGAATTTTATTAATATGTGGGTTTGGGGAAGTAGATGAGGTAGTACCTATTGTTCTGTTTAATATCAAACCTTTGGGAGTTACTACTACGTTTGCTTATATTGCTATGCTATGCTAGTAGACGTGGATTGGTTGAGTGTATCCATGACAGATGTGAGATTGTTAATTAATGGTTTACATAAGGTGGCAACTTTAATACACATCTGGGTGGATTGAGGCACCTGGGGAACCCAGTGTTGCCTGTGTTTTTGGAAATCCTGGGGTACCGTGTGATTCTCCTATGGAACGCCACCCAGGCTCAAAGGGATCATGAGGTTATTCATGCTAGAAACTTCCGTGTGCAGCCGCAAGCTACTATGGGCTCTATCATAGTTGATTAAGTCGTGTAAACTCTTACAGTGGTAGACTAGTAGATGTAGAGGAAAGTAGGTGTAACTGTCTACCCATCGTAAGGTGCAAACGCTTCTGAAAGACTATGTCTCGGTCATCCGTTTCTCAAACACCTTGTAGTGCGAGAAATCCAACGGAGGAGATCGAGTCTTGTGGGAAAAAGTGCACAAACCTATGTAGAGTGCATAAACTAATCATGGTTAGTCGTGTCCCCGGTTATGGACATTTTGAGAATCTAGTACTTGGATTATCATGTGAATCTCATCATGTTACTTAATTAATTCTGTTGGGTTTAATGATGATGCTTAATTGGGATTGAGTTGGGTGAACCTTCTCAATGTTTAAAAACCACCATGATAGTTAAATAAAATTTATTCCTTTGTAGTAGGGAAAAATTGGCTTTATGCAAAATTGTAACCATAGAGCTTTCCACCAGCCATATATGCATGTAGTGATAGCATTATTCTGTTCATTACTCTCTATGCGTTACATTGCTAGCATATTCCATGTGCTGACCCGTTTCGGGGTGCAACGTTCATGTTGTAGACTTTACAGACGACGAGTAAGGTGCCTTAGGTCATGATCTTATACTTAGTGATGCCGTTGGAGTTGATGGACTCGCTTTATCTTCCAAGCCTTTCGCTGTTATCGTTGTTAGATGGCCTTAAGCCATATTTATTGTAATAAGTTCTCTTTTGAGACATTCGTTGTAATAAGTGTGTGATTGCTACTCTGTTATAAATTCTTCAAGTATTGTGCGTGTCAGCATTACCGATCCAGGGATGACACTGATGCACAGAGATCAGACTATTTGAGGTCTGGTCGCTACAGTCGCGCTTCACCACCGCACCGGAGCTACCTCATCTACACCCTCGTCCACCGCACTGGGTGGTCCACCGACAACATCGGCCGCCGCAACCGACATGCCTCACAGACACCGACTTCCACCGCATCAAGTGCGCTTCACCGACGCTGTCTCCCACCACACCAGGGCTACTTCACCGAGCACATTGTCGCACCTCCGCCCCCCAAGGCCATTGGGGCTTCACCAACGGTCTCAAGATCTATGCTGCCACTCAAGATCTGCATCCATGCGCAGCCAGCCAACGTCAGTGCATCACCCTCAACGGCTTTGAAGTGACCCACACTCTAGCTAGGCGAGCATGCCCAAACATCGGCCCGAACTAGGTATCCACACATCACTCCCTTGTGCACTGTTCCGATGATGTTTGGATATCCTTTCACTGATCTCTTAGCTTACACGCCTATGCAACTCTGACTTTAACTCTTATTTCTTCTGGAGATATCATCTGAAACAAGCAAAACCATTTTTTAGCGAAGCATGACGGTGCTACGGGATCTGGTACACATCCTGCACACCCATATAACCTTGTAAGTATCTGTCCTCCGGTACAACAGCAAGGTCGATTCCTCTTATTTGATCAACCATTCGCCATGTCACAAATGCAGAGGGGCATGCAAGGAGCACAAGGCCTGCACATCCAAGCAAGTGGTAACCTGGACTTGCACATGGAACATCCCAAGCACAAGCAGAGCTGCAGTGAGCCTGTACAACAAGCTAGCGTAAGTCCCTGCTTTTCATTTAATTCGTACTGGCATTCGTGTATGATTTGTGTGCAGTGGCGGATCCATGAATTCAAGTTACCAGGGGCAAACATTTAACTTAAAAAATACGAAGGCACTTGCACTCCGGAAATCAACATAACTTGAGAAATGTGAAGCTACATGCACTTTGAAAACCAGCTAATGATCCAAAGTAGTTCAGATTATAAACACTAAATGATGCAAGCACCAAAAAACACAAAACGCAACATGGTGTACAAGGACTACAAACATGGTCTGTACCTACTTGAATTATTCGTTCTCTGGATGAAAATATCAAAGTGTAATTGCACCTATAACCAGTGCGCAAACTGCATATCAATATATCTATCCTGCACAAGTATGCCAATAGTTTCAAACAATAGATTAGAAAAGTATTTATGCTATGTTGTCATGATACGGGGACTTTCTGGTAGATGGCCTCAAAGTTTCCTCAAGACATGAAATGCACTATAATTTGCTTGTCATCAATGCCTGCAAATCTCTATGTATCTCTCAACATAGCAGATCATCATTAGACACTAAATCCTTCAATGGGATCTTGCAAAATGCTTGCATTAGATCCCTCATTAGACACTATATGTTCATCACCAGGAGCATGTAACTGTTTGCATCAAATCCTTCATTAGCAGTATGTTCATTAGACACTTCAGGCTCAAGAACAACATGCGCTTGTATGTTTGCACCGGAAACTTGATTAGATACATCAGATTCGGTCAGTTCAGTATTGATTGGGGGAGTTATAAAATAAGCAGAAATTGGTTTCTTTTTCTCATAGATTCCCTACATAAAAGCAGTTTTACAACACCATCGGGTTTAACTATTGGCCAAAAATTGAACAGTTAAATTAGATATAATCAGGGATGTGATGTACCTGGTCGTTGCGCATGCTACTCTTGCAAGCTGCGACTGTCCGTTTGCGCAAGCTCGATGCCATGCCCATGCTGCCGCCACTGCCTCCCACGCAGGCTACACCCAGGGTTGGACCTTCATCTTCTTATCCTTTCATTCGCTTGAAGCCCGGCGACCGCCCTCCAACAAGGGCGCGAGGAAGTGTTGCGTCAGTATGTCCAACGGCGGCTAGGTTAGGAGCAAACCAGACTAGAGGCTGGAGCAAACGAATTGGGATGTTTTCCTGCTGTCGATCGATATGGGAGGTGCTCGTTTGGGTCGCGAGCCTGCTATAGGGCTTGCCTTGCACTTATGTTATTGGCCCATCCAAATTGAAACATTTTTCTTCATATTTTACATTGCCTGCTCATGCGTTGAGACGAACAAAACTAGCCTGGGCCAACCTGGAAGACTCAATCTAGGTGCACACTTTCCAGCCACCCGAGGCGGCCGCCCATACTAGCCCCTATTGTGGCGTTGCCCCTTTTTGCGTGTATGATTGGGGTAGTGAAAAATATTCCAATGGCGCTTTTGATTTACCCACAGAATGGTTGAATTGCTTGTTTCTATGAACTGAGTTCGCCAATAATGTGAAGGATGCCAGTCTTTTCATCCTATTGTAGATGGCTTAGATCTCAATATGCCAAAAGTAATCACATGAAATATACAATAAAAGCCAGTGTGATCTGTGTCGCTACAACTAGTCTAACTACACGTCCTCATATAACATATCAAGGACGCACCATCTTACTAGATTAACCATTCGACTTACCAATGCAGTGTGGGAAGAAAGAAGTATTGGGACTGCGTACCCAAGCAATTGATGCCATGGACTCCTTCGTACAACCTTGTAAGCGAAAAAAAAGTTGCAGTGTGACTGTACAAAGAGCTAGCGTAAGTTCAGTTACCTACTTCTCAAAATTTTAGTTAGCCACTTATTGCAAAATTGTTCAATTACGTTGCTTGGCTTAATTTAGTTTGCCACTGATTACATAATGACATAGTCTGTTAATCCTATTATAGACTACGCATATCTATGTGTTTGATACTTATTGTTAAGATTTACTTGTTTGCCTGAACTTAAATAGCTACTTGTTTCTTTAACTGATTTGCTGCTGCAACAACGGGTTACAATGATGTTAATAACTACTTTTCAGCATCCAATTGAAACTCTTTAATTCCTTGTTTGTTTAACTGGTTTGCTGTTATAACTCCAAGTTGAGATATTTTGCTAACTTCAACTTTTCTGAATCCAATCGGAACTTTAATGGCAAAATAGGTTAGCCCAAGATCAAAGAGCGAGGTCCCCATGGACGTTGTATCATCCCACAACAGTGGCACCGGCCCAATCGTGCATTATGAATCGCCAACTGCGGATGCTCTAGAGGCTAAACTAGTGGTAGAAAGAGATTCTGCTTCTGCACTTAGAGATGAAGTTGACATGTTCAGGAAGCAAATAGCACAATCACAAGCAGTACTCAAGACAACGATTAAATATTTGGTGGATTTCAAAAAGAAGCAAGTTGAGACTGACCGCATTGTTAAGGTCCTGAAGGAAAAAGGGAAATTAAATTCCCACTTGGTAAATAATAGGTGAAATGTTTTTTCCATCGTTGAATAACATTTGTGTTGTTTGTTCATGTAATCAATCAAACCATTTGTTTTAGAGATCATGTAATAATTTTTTTTTGTTTTTTTGTTTGTAATTTTATTTGAGCACAAGTCTGTATTAATTGATAAGACTCAGAGACATTTCATTTTGATTGTTGTGCCAGACCTACAAATATGCCAATCGGGCTGAATGTGCATTAAACAATAATAGTAATATAGATGGACCATAAGTGGCACGCATCGGAAAGGGCCAAGATGTTGTAGTAGCTTGGATAAAAAAAGGATGTTGTTGTAGCAAAAAAGTACAGTGGCCTGGCTTATGTATGTTAATTGATATTATTGATCCATATACTCTATAAGTGTTTATATGTCTGTTAGTTCTATACATTCTTGGTTGATTGACTCGGTATTTGAATCTTGATACATAGCTTGTGTACATACCTAAATGGGAGTACACATTATGCTGCATCTGACATTTGAGTTGGACATGAAGTGTTCCAAATATTCGAATTCACCTTAAACTGGATTCTAGCTTCTGAATTTGAGTATCGGCATTTGTAAACCATATTCATATATGACAGTGGAATACTTCTTTGTCATCCTTTTGAAGATATATAAAAACACATAGAATGATTTATAAGGATTCGTATAGGAATACAAAATTGATTCGAATTTAGTTGTCAGGGTAAACATGGATGCTTATTGTCCCAAAATTCGAAAGAAGCGGCAAAATGTTCGCTCCCACGTAGGCTGCCCGAAGCCAAGTGTTTGGGAGATGGAAATTACTGTCTACCCATTACACGGACAATCCATCGGCCCGATTTCCACTTCTCTAAATAGGGGTAGGTTAGTAACTTCATTTAGACGTGACACGACCGCCTCTGAGCCTATTCTGACATAGTGGGCGCCAAACATGGGCGGCAAAAAACATTTCATTCAAGCTCGTCCGAAAGACCACTGTTTCTCCCTCCATTTCCCCATTCATACACGGTGGGCGGCAAAATAAACTCGACTCCGCCGAAATCGATGTAGGCAAATATTTTCAATAGGGGCAGGTTTGTAACTTCACTCAGACGTGACACAACCGCCCTACCTGTCAGCCTCGTTCATACACCGTGGGCGCCAACCATGGGCGCCAACCACCCTCTCCTCGCCCGAAATCGCTCTGGAAAAATATTGGGGAGATGCGAGATTACCGTCCTATCCCAACCGGCGAGATGTCCAATTTTAAACGGGGGCTAAGTTTGTAACTTTCCCATATTTCAGACAGGCGCGTCCCAAAAACATGGTTCCCCGTACCTCTCCCTCCATTTTACCATTCATACATCGTCCGTGCTAGAACACCATCCCCACACCAGCCTCCTCCGTCCGCCACCCCATCCATCGCCATCGTCCTCCACCCCATCCATCGCCGCCGTCCTCCACCACATCCAGCACCGCCGTCCTCCACCATGCCGGAGCGCCTACCAAGACTGCATCGTCCACTGCTAGAGATGGACGTTTCTCATCCATGGCGACGGACCAAGAGCCTTGCATCGCGTCCTCTCGCTTCATCGGCGTCGTCGTCCTCTTTGCCGAGGCCACTCACACGACCTTCTCTTCCACTGCAATGGGACTTATCCCCCGATGCACCCGTCTACCGTCGTAGATCTACTTTAATGCCACCGATAGCCATCGCACCCCCGATGGCTACACGGCGCCGCAAGAGAGGTGGTACTTCATATCTCCTCAACTTTTTGATCTCAACCAAAAAATAGATCGTAACTTGGTTACTCTACTTTCTTTTCAGCTCTTAGAATTTAGTTCTTAGTTCGAAGCAAACAATGGATGCTAAATATCATTTCTCCGGTTTGCAGCTTCAAATCTGCCATGGCACAGTCATAATATGGTTTAATTTATCATGCTTAGGGTTTAATTGATCATGTTGGTTCCATGGTGGTTTCTTTAATAGAAATCGGAGGGGAAACCCTCTTTTGCTAAAAAAGTATGCTTAGAGTTTCCCCCTTTTATGATCACTATATGATCAGAATACGTGCTTCGTGTCAAAATAGCACCGCTCCACCCATCAAGCTAAACAAGCTTAGTTGTTCAAATACGAATCTGATATTATTAAAACAGAGTCGTTTAATTGGTCAACTAAATGTTCCTAAATTAGATTTGAAAATGCATGTTCGCCGCTCGGGTGAGTATCTCTACAGGGTGCCCACGAAGGGCCGACCCACCCTAGGATTTTGGGTTGTCCTAGGCCCGATTCCCCTCTGTTCTGCTGTGTTCTTCCGATCTCTACTCGCTCCCAGCCGCCTGCCTCGCCGGCATCTTGCCGTCCCCGGATGGCATGACTCTAGGAGGAGACGCCGGACTAATAGGAGGTCAGGAGCCGCTCGCCCAACAATGTCACCGCTGCCCGGGCGCGCCGCCGTGCCTACCTTCCCAGTCCGTTCAGGGCTCAGGCATGGAGCACCCACTAAGCCAACCAGATTTATCCTGAGATACGTCCTCAACACTCAGCAGCCACTCCTCATCACCCATTTTCTAATTGATTCATTACTCATTAGGCAGGACTGTCATTAGGGTTTGTTGTGTGCTGAGTGCTACCTACACTTAATGGTTCAGATGTATTTCAGTAATCTTTAGTACCTATAAAGTTCACAGGGTTTACAAAATTCTGGCCCTAGGAACAGACACTAGTCATTTTGGATTGTTGGTCGTAGTGACATTGACCCAGATTACTACTACAAGCCAGGTTTGTTGACAATTTTACTTGTCTTTCTTACTCATTTGATATAATGTCCAATTATTCATGTCGATTAGTTGCAAACAATAAGTGCTAGACAAACTTCTTGATTCAAATTTTGGACAGTCTCTTACTGCAGTTATAATTCTGCATACTTGTCCTAGTAATCTCACAAGTAAATGATTGATTCACTACATCTATGCTTGCCTTGTCATATTTGTTGTCAATATTCTTTTATGGTGGACCACCCTGTTTCAAAATACTGGAACCATAGACATGAGTGAATAGTATTTCTCTATGTGATCTCTTCGATCATGTGTGGGCAACGAACACTGCATTGTATAGAAAGAAAGTGTCATTTCAGCTTTTACATAGGCTTCAATCTTTTACATGGAATACAGTCTGCCTACTCGCTTTGTGTCGCACTACCAACACTCCACCCTTGAAGCTAAACATTATGCCACTCATAATTCCTTAGTTTATTTGTTCAAATACGAATTTCATATGATTCTAATGTTCCTACTTCAGCTTTGAAATGTGTGTCTGCCTGTTACAGAGACATAAGGGGTTTGTATTTCTGTGTGTGGTCTGGTCAGCACGGTTGGGGGGTGAACTTTGCATATGCAGGGGTTTATAGGGAGACACTCTTCGAGTTGAATCCGCAATGCATTCCATAGATAATCTGACTAGTTTTTATGTTTTCATGAATCTCGGATTCTGAACAGCATCATAATGATTATGAGCTTGCGCCCATGAAAAGAATAAAGCAGAACAATACCATGGTTGTCAAACTTGGCATTAAGGGACTGAAATCAAGTCTGGATGCAATGCAATGCAAACGCTCTCCACCTACAGATTCATGCTCGGAATATGATCCTAATAGTGATTCTGAGCTAGAGGGAGACCTAAGTCAATGTAGCTCCCTAGTGGAGGAGTCAGAGGCAGATGCCCTATCTTATTTACCCATCAATGTGCTTGCTCTAACTTTCCAAGGTTATATTGGTCACACATATCTTGCAACTGATGCTTTGCATTGCTTCTACTTTGTTGAACTGCCATTAGCTTAGTTTACACATCGTGTATGTGAATACGCCCTGCCTATCCATTTTCAGTACATATTCCATCTGTCATCATACCATATTTATCCATTCAAATGTTGTTTTTGTGTATCAGACTTTCAAAAGGAAGAGGGCGATTGCTGATCATGGAGGAGCACAAGCAAAGTATTTGGAAAAGGTAGTGGCACCTGATAAATCAAATAGCCCATTAGGTGTAGTTGCAATATCACCTGACCCACGAAACACCCCAACTCTAGCAGACTCTAGCCCTACTACACTGGTCATTTCTAATGCCCCAACTCAGCAGACCCCAACTGCAGCAAACAGTATGATGATGCCAGTTGACATAGCACCAGCTCTTGGACGCAAAACCCCCATTCCAGCAAAGAGTACACCAAATCCAGTTGCCAAATCCCTTCTCGAACCAGAGAGAGCCCCAATTGCAGCAAATAGGACCCCTGTTCCATTTCTTCCCAATTTAGAAGATGAAGCTTATATTGTTGTCAGGAACTTTGTGCGCATCTTTCCTTCATGGAAAGATTATACCGCAGAGAAAGAACAATTTCCAGTCTTCCTCCACAACTTACGCATAAGTAATGTACTAATGTTATTCATTGTCATTACTGCATATGTTTCTGCTGACAGAAGACACAAGATTTCATTCTTTTAAATAGGCGAGGACCAAACTGGATTCTTAAGACGAGCAAGGGTTGGTTGCTCTTTTCAAGCACTCGTTGATGAAGTATCGTTCCTACCTGAGGCAAGCGCACTTCGATGGAAAGCCTCTAAACGAAATTTCTGTAAAGTCTCCGGTGCTACATTTATCCGACGGTGACTGGAATAATCTTGTTACACATTGGTCTCAGCTGCAGCGTAAGGTACTGTCTATGATATCACATCACAATTTGAACTACATTTCTGCATTTTCCTTAATGTCTCACTTGTACAAAAACTGTTAGCAGAAGAACATCCATTCTCAAGGGACCACAGAATCTTGCAACTATACTGCACACTGCATTGCTCTTGTGAGTACCTCTTGCCCTATATGACCATACTTACTTTCATAGATATTTGATTATGTAGCATTATTGCACATGTTAGCCTTGTTATCGTCCATTTGGTGGACATTATAAGATCCGTATGGACTCTTACATAAATTTAGAATAAACCCAATGCTTTTGAAGAGGTTTAGCTCTGCAGTCCTCTTGTAAGGACTGAACGTCATTTATCATTGTACTTACATTAACAGCTACTCCCTCTGTCCCATAATATAAGAACATTTTGTACAGTACACTAGTGTTCAAAACACTCTTGTATTATGGGAAGAGGGATTGGTTCATTGTGTAGCATTCTACATCTTATCTCCCTCGCACACCATTTACTAAAAAAGATCAGATCTATATTTAATATTACCAAAAAGTAGAATACACACACAATGCCAGTGCAGAAGTGTAGCCCATTGCTCTTGTCAGTACATTTTGTCTTGTAACGCTTGTACTTCCAGGGATTGGTAGTTGATTATGTAGCATCAATCTGCATCTTATCTTCATTATCCTCTATCCCTTCCAGTATTATCATATCAATAATTACTCTCTACGAAATGTAGAGTATAGGCAATGCTTATGAAGAAGATTCTGTGATGAAATTCTTGAGTTATCCTTCCCTTGACATGGAGAAGTGCATTATAAAGCCGGTGTTAACTATTAATGTAAGTTCGTCCTTCTAAAGCCTTTATCCTCAACTGCTATTTAATTTGCTCATACTCCCTATCGTTTACTGCTGCTTAGTTTGCTGTTTCTATCAAAATGCATGTTCGCAAGAACCGTAAGTTCTAAGTTTTACTTGTAAAACCAAATTCCTTATTCATACCATGCACATTACTCAATACTCCCTATATGTATGCTTGTTTTTGTGGATCTATATTCCAGTGTGTGGTGAAGCAGCCCACGTTTGCACCTTGTCATCACCTATTTTATCTTACTGATGTGGCTGATGATATGAACAACATGCCATGCACATTAACCAAAATAGATACAATGATTTTCTTTGCCCTTCATCTATGCTTGTTATGTTGACATGGTAATCCAGTAGTGTGGTGAAGCTCCCCGCATTATGAACAATGCCAAATTATGCTATTGATATTCTGAACTTACTCTTTATTTTCTAATTTGAAATTGGATGGAATTGACAACACAGTTATCATCTTTGTTTATACACGTGCAAAGCATGTCATCTCTTTGCTTTGTTTCAAGGTGATATGCCTGATGGCATGCACAAGTCTGCTGAAGGCTGTGAGACAAACCCAACATATATTGCAGCAAAGAAGGCAAAACATCTTGAAGATAGCGAGACAACCCCAAAGTCTCGTCTTGATGCAGTGTTCCAGTTACTTGAGACTAGCAGTCAGACAAGCTCATAGAATTTGTTATCTGAATCAGTTCGACTTCTTCAGTCCCAAGTTCTAGCAGAAAGGCATTCTGCAACTCAACTTTGACTTGAAGTCCTATCTCTAAGAAAGATTGCGGAGAACACCAATGAGAACCTCATCGCTAAACAGCTACACCTGGAAGCGATGACCGACATGCTAGGCCGGTCTCACAACCTTCCTCAGCAGCTTGCGCAATAGTTCCCGCGCAAGGCTAACCTTTCTTGAACTGGCTTGGAAGTGGTCTCGGTTCAGTATTATTTTGTTACGCTGCAATGGTGCCCAGTTTTTGTAATCTGCTTCTTCGTTGCGCTTTATGATCACTAGTGGCGAACTTCGATGCCCAGTGGATGTAATATACCATAAATGCTCTATTGTATAGTGTAGGTTTATTCTTAGTTACTATGCCGTAATTTCTTTATTATATAGAGTAGGTTTGTTCTTAATTCCTACTAGTTACTGCCATCATTCGCTATCTGAAAAAAAATCTGATGTATTCGACCGGGCCGAAACATTCGCCTCTAACGGACCTGGTTTTTGGCGGGCCACAATTGGGTCGGCCTGCATCTTTCTTGGGCCCGAATGATTGGGGCCTTCACACTTTGCGCCAGGCCCACAACTTACACCGGCCTATATTTTAGTTGGGCCTTTTGTGGACCCAGCGCTTAGTTTGGCCCAGGTAGCGTTGGGCCATTAACAGGCTGAATATTGTACTGGCCTATTACGGCCCAAATGAAACCATGGGTGTCGGTGTCAAAACTGGCGGATCTCGGGTAGGGGGTCCCGAACTGTGCGTCTAGGCGGATGGTAACAGGAGACGAGGGACACGATGTTTTTACCCAGGTTCGGGCCCTCTTGATGGAGGTAAAACCCTACGTCCTGCTTGATTAATATTGATGATGTGGGTTACAAGAGTAGATCTACCACGAGATCAAGGAGGCTAAACCCTAGAAGCTAGCCTATGGTATGATTGTTGTTCGTCCTATGGACTAAAGCCATCCGGTTTATATAGATACCGGAGAGGGCTAGGGTTACACAGAGTCGGTTACAAAGGTAGGAGATCTACATATCCGTATCGCCAAGCTTGCCTTCCACGCCAAGGAAAGTCCCATCCAGACACGGGACGAAGTCTTCAATCTTGTATCTTCATAGTCTTGGAGTCCGGCCGATGATGATAGTTCGGCTATCCGGACACCCCCTAGTCCGGGACTCCCTCATTAGCCCCCGAACCAGGCTTCAATAACGACGAATCCGGCGCGTATGTTGTCTTCGGCGTTTGCAAGGCGGGTTCTTCTTCATGCTCCATGTGTTTGCCAGATAGTGTCCGGTTGCTTCATAAATGCTGCGCTCCTTGGCTTCCGCGTCCAATAATGGTCTTCTTCCACGCATCGCACGAATGCGAAAAGCCAGGGTATTTTTATGTTTTACCCCCTAGCTGCGCAAATAAGTTGCCTATAAGGGAGGCGAGGATCCAGATCCAAATCACATCATCCTCCTTCTGCAAGCACTCACCGAGGCGCATCTGACACCAAACCCATTCCAACATGGACAGTCGACGCGGCTCCTCTTCTCGCGCTCCCAGCCCTAGGCCAGGAGATTGCAGGAGATGCTCAGTCCCGCACAGCGAGTTAGTGACGCTCCAAGCAGAGGGATATCTTCCCCCGGCCTTCATGGTTCCGGTTCGAGTCGGACTGGCCACCTACAAAGGTGGGAAACAGGCGGAGAGCGCCCCCAATCCCTCCAAAGGAGAGCCGGTGTGCTTCGTCTCCTACTTAATAAGGGGACTCGGATTTCCTATACATCCGTTTCTCCGGGGGCTCCTGGAGTTCTACGGACTCCAGCTTCATCACCTTACACCTGCCTCCATCTTGCACATCGCGGGCTTCGTAGCTCTGTGTGAGCTGTTCTTGGGCATTGAGCCCCATTTTGCGCTGTGGAAGAGGCTATTTTGCCTCGTACCCCGCTCTCACGAGGGGTCGATATATCAAGTGGGCGGAGCCGAAATATGGCGCATCGTCTGGACCGGATACCTGTCCGGGACCCCAAAGAAGGCATCCAAAGATTGGCCTTCGGAGTGGTTTTATATGGAGGACGCTCTGCTACCGGATCCAGTCTGGATCGGCCTTCCGGAGTTCAGCAACGCTCCCCTGAAGAAACGCCTAAGTTGGCGCCCACGGAGCCCTTGACGAGAAGATGATAGTAGTGTCCATTACTTGATGGGCCGGATATGGCTGCTAGCCCATTTCGAATTAACCATGATCGGAGTCATGGCCACATGCATTATGCGTGGGGTGCATCTGCTCCAATATAGGGGCCACCCCATGTGGGACTTCAACAGAGACGACGACGCCACCTGTCACGGCCGCAAGGAACCTGGCTCGGCCGACGATCTGGTGAAGATCATGTCCGGCTTGTACAAGGGGGAGAAGGAGGACTTCCTCCGCATGAATCCTCTGAACGGGTTTTCCATGAACAACCCTCGGAGCTGGGTAAGCGGTTGCATGCATATCTGAACCGTGCCTTTAAAGGCAATTGTCTTATTGTATGATTTTGACACAGGAACTGCGTCGGGATGTGGAGGGCATAAAAAGCCCAGCCCCACAACCCGAAGACCCAGAAAGGTCCCTCGATCCGGCCTCCGAAGAGGATCCGGACTTAGCGGTGGAACTGATCAACGGGGTGTACCACCAGCTCAGCATAGATAATGCTTTAGTCGCCATTATGGCTGACTACCCCGGTTTGTGTCCGGCTTCCCTGGTGAGTACGACTGAAGTTCTGTCGCCGTTACTTCTTTAATGCTTAGTTCTGACCACCGTGCTCCAAGGGTGTTTGGCAGGAAGCGCCTTTACGGCAGGAAGTCGAGCTCGCGGCGACCGGCCAACAAGGGTCAGTCCGGCCCAACAGGCGGAAGAGGAGTGCAGCGCGAACTGAAACATCACCGCAACGGTACGGAGCACCGCTATTTTTTAAGGGAAGGATTCCCAGGAGGTATATTAATGCTCATAACCTTTCCAGAAAGAGCGCTCGCCGGACAGTGTCCGGAGAGGTTGCCAATCAAGCCTCCGCCAGCCATGCTCCAACGCGCGGCCCGGAAGGGGAGGCGAATACAAGGCATGAGTCGGACGCTCCTCCAACGGAGGATGCCGACAGGCTGTCCGCCACCCGGTCTGAGGTGGAGAGCGCCATGAATCACAGGCGTCGCTGGATAGTTCTTCGTGATGCGTGTTTCTCCCCGGAGGCGTTAAATGCCTTTGATGCGGGAAACGCGCACCTCCGTGCCGCTCAAGATGGGTTAACCAGAGCCACGGAGCAGTATGTGAAAGACATACGTGTAAGTAATTTTAATAGTTATATATGCCAGTAGCCCCCGAGACTTAAAATGGTTAAAATAACTGATTTAAGGATCAACTTTTATGCAGGATCTTATGGAGAAGAATACCCATCTGTCCCAGGAGCTCCAAGAGTGCAAGGCCCAACTTGAGGCCGCACTGGTCGCCACAGGGGGAGCCACAGAGACCCCCGCTGGTAAGACGTACTTTGAAAAGATAATTAATGAACAAAGTGCGGTGTGAATCTAACAATAATATTGCAGAGGGCGCCGGACTAGATCCGGACAAGCAACAGCTACTGCGTCAGCTAAAGGCTGGCGAGAGGGTGCTTATGAAGGTGCAGCAGGAGAGAAACAAGCTCCAAGATGCCCACACCCAGCTAGGAGAAAAGCTGAAAGGTGTTCGGGCCCAGCTGTCTGGCTCTTTGAAGGAGAATCAGCGACTTCGTCGCGGCATTTATAGTAAGTGCTTGAGCAAATTCCTTTGAAAAGAAGAATTTGGCGAGGAAGTCGTTTGACAGAAATATGTCTTTAGGTCTGCTCACAGGTCGCCCTGCGGAGGAAATGCTTGGGTCAACAGGTGACCAATTGTTGGGGAACGTTGTAGAAAATTAAAAATTTTCCTACAGTTTCACCAAGATCCATCTATGAGTTCATCTAAGCAACGAGTCAATGGAGAGAGTTTGCATCTACATACCACTTGTAGATCACGAGCGGAAGCTTGCCAAGGAGATGGTGATGATGGAGTCGTACTCGAACGTGATTCGGATCACCGATGTCCAAGTGCTGAACGGACAGCACCTCCGCGTTCAACACACGTACGGGACGGGAGACGTCTCCTCCGTCTTGATCCAGCAAGGAGGAAGGAGAGGTTGAGGAAGGCAGCTCCAAGGGCAGCACGACGGCGTGGTGCAGTTGGTGCAGCAGTATTCCGACAGAGCTTCGCCGAGCACGTACGGAGGAGGAGAGGTGTTGGGGAGGGGAGGGGCTGCGCCTTGAGTTGTGGTGTATTGCAGCCCTCCCCTCACCCCTCTATATATAAGGGAAAGGGCAAGGGGGGCCGGCCCTCTAGGGAAAACCCTAGGGGGGGCGGCGGCCAAGGGGTGGGGGGCTTGCCCCCCAAGCAAGGGGAGTGTGCCCCCTTTAGGGTTTCCCCCCCAACCCTAGGCGCATGGGCCCAAGGGGGGGCGCCAAGCCCACCAGGGGCTGGCTGCTATCCCATGCGGCCCCATGTGGCCCCCCGGGAGGGGTGGCCCCTCCCAGTGGACCCCGGAACCTTTCCGGTGGTCCCGGTACAATACCGGTATGACCCCGAAACTTTCCGGTGCCCGTTTAACAACTTCCCATATATAAAACTTTACCTCCGGACCATTCCGGAACTCCTCGTGACGTCCGGGATCTCATCCGGGACTCCGAACAACATTCGGTAGTCACATACTAGTCTTCCTAACAACCCTAGCATCACCGAACCTTAAGTGTGTAGACCCTACGGGTTCGGGAGACATGCAGACATGACCGAGACTCTCCGGTCAATAACCAACAGCGGGATCTGGATACCCATGTTGGCTCCCACATGCTCCTCGATGAAGTCATCGGATGAACCATGATGTCGAGGATTCGATCAAACCCCGTATACAATTCCCTTTGTCAATCGGTACGTTACTTGCCCGAGACTCGATCGTCGGTATCCCAATACCTTGTTCAGTCTCGTTACCGGCAAGTTACTTTACTCGTACCGTAATGCATGATCCCGTGGCCAACACCTTGGTCACCTTGAGCTCATTTTGATGATGCATTACCGAGTGGGCCCAGAGATACCTCTCCGTCATACGGAGTGACAAATCCCAGTCTCGATCCGCATAAAACAATAGATACTTTCGGAGATACCTGTAGTGCACCTTTATAGTCACCCAGTTACGTTGTGACGTTTGATACACCTAAAGCACTCTATGCTCTCATGGTCAAAGGAAGAGATACTTGACATTGGCAAAGCTCTAGCAAACGAACTACACGATCTTTGTGCTATGCTTAGGATTGGGTCTTGTCCATCACATCATTCTCCTAATGATGTGATCCCGTTATCAACGACATCCAATGTCCATAGCCAGGAAACCATGACTATCTGTTGATCACAACGAGCTAGTCAACTAGAGGCTCACTAGGGACATATTGTGGTCTTTGTATTCACACGTGTATTACGATTTCCGGATAATACAGTTATAGCATGAATAAAAGACAATTATCATGAACATTGAAATATAATAATAACACTTTTATTATTGCCTCTAGGGCATATTTCCAACAGTCTCCCACTTGCACTAGAGTCACCAATCTAGTTACATTGTGATGAATCGAACACCCATAGAGTTCTGGTGTTGATCATGTTTTGCTCGCGAGTGAGGTTTAGTCAACGGATCTGCGACATTCAGATCCGTATGTACTTTGCAAATTTCTATGTCTCCATCTTGAACATTTTCACGGATGGAGTTGAAACGACGCTTGATGTGCCTGGTCTTCTTGTGAAACCTGGGCTCCTTGGCAAGGGCAATAGCTCCAGTGTTGTCACAGAAGAGTTTGATTGGCCCCGACGCATTGGGTATGACTCCTAGGTCGGTGATGAACTCCTTCACCCAAATAGCTTCATGCGCTGCCTCCGAGGCTGCCATGTACTCCGCTTCACATGTAGATCCCGCCACGACGCTCTGCTTGCAGCTGCACCAGCTTACTGCTCCACCATTCAACATATACACGTATCCGGTTTGTGACTTAGAGTCATCCAGATCTGTGTCGAAGCTAGCGTCGACGTAACCCTTTACGACGAGCTCTTCGTCACCTCCATAAACAAGAAACATGTCCTTTGTCCTTTTCAGGTACTTCAGGATATTCTTGACCGCTGTCCAGTGTTCCTTGCCGGGATTACTCTGGTATCTTGCTACCAAACTTACGGCAAGGTTTACATCAGGTCTGGTACACAGCATGGCATACATAATAGATCCTATGGCTGAAGCATAGGGGACACTCATCTCTTCTTTATCTTTTGCCGTGGTCGGTGACTGAGCTGAGCTCAATCTCACACCTTGTAACATAGGCAAGAACCCTTTCTTGGACTCATCCATTTTGAACTTTTTCAAAATCTTATCAAGGTATGTGCTTTGTGAAAGACCTATGAGGCATCTCGATCTATCTCTATAGATCTTGATGCCTAATATATAAGCAGCTTCTCCAAGGTCCTTCATTGAAAAACATTTGTTCAAGTAGGCCTTAATGCTGTCCAGAAATTCTATATTATTTCCCATCAAGAGTATGTCATCCACATATAATATGAGAAATGCTACAGAGCTCCCACTCACTTTCTTGTAAACGCAGGCTTCTCCATAAGTCTGCATAAACCCAAACGCTTTGATCATCTCATCAAAGCGAATATTCCAACTCCGAGATGCTTGCACCAGCCCATAAATGGATCGCTGGAGCTTGCATACTTTGTTAGCATTCTTAGGATCGACAAAACCTTCCGGCTGCATCATATACAGCTCTTCCTTAAGATGCCCGTTAAGGAATGCTGTTTTGACGTCCATCTGCCATATCTCATAATCATAGTACGCGGCAATTGCTAACATGATTCGGACGGACTTAAGCTTCGCTACGGGAGAGAATGTCTCGTCGTAGTCAATCCCTTGAACTTGTCGATAACCCTTACCGACAAGTCGAGCTTTATAGATGGTGACATTACCATCCGCGTCCGTCTTCTTCTTAAAGATCCATTTGTTTTCTATCGCTCGCCGGTCATCGGGCAAGTCAGTCAAAGTCCATACTTTGTTTTCATACATGGATTCTATCTCGGATTTCATGGCTTCTAGCCATTCGTTGGAATCTGGGCCCGCCATCGCTTCTTCATAGTTCGAAGGTTCACCGGTGTCTAACAACATGATTTCCAGGACAGGGTTGCCATACCACTCTGGTGCGGAACGTGTCCTTGTGGACCTACGAAGTTCAGTAGCAACTTGATCCGAAGTACCTTGATCATCATCATTGGTTTCCTCTTCAGTTGGTATGGGCATCACAGGAACATTTTCCTGAGCTGCACCACTTTCCCGTTCGAGAGGTAGTACTTCATCGAGTTCTACTTTCCTCCCACTTACTTCTTTCGAGAGAAACTCTTTTTCCAGAAAGCATCCGTTCTTGGCAACAAAGATCTTGCCCTCGGATCTTAAGTAGAAGGTATACCCTACAGTTTCCTTAGGGTATCCTATGAAGACGCATTTTTCCGACTTGGGTTCGAGCTTTTCAGGTTGAAGTTTCTTGACATAAGCATCGCATCCCCAAACTTTTAGAAACGATAGCTTAGGTTTCTTCCCAAACCATAATTCATACGGTGTCGTCTCAACGGATTTAGACGGTGCCCTATTTAAAGTGAATGTAGCTGTCTCTAGAGCGTATCCCCAAAATGATAGCGGTAAATCGGTAAGAGACATCATAGACCGCACCATATCCAATAGAGTGCGATTACGACGTTCAGACACACCGTTTCGCTGAGGTGTTCCAGGCGGCGTGAGTTGTGAAACGATTCCACATTTCCTTAAGTGTGTGCCAAATTCGTGACTTAAATATTCTCCTCCACGATCTGATCGTAGGAACTTTATCTTTCGGTCACGTTGATTCTCCACCTCATTCTAAAATTCCTTGAACTTTTCAAAGGTCTCAGACTTGTGTTTCATTAAGTAGACATACCCATATCTACTTAAGTCATCAGTGAGAGTGAGAACATAACGATATCCTCCGCGAGCCTCAACGCTCATTGGACCGCACACATCGGTATGTATGATTTCCAACAAGTTGGTTGCTCGCTCCATTGTTCTGGAGAATGGAGTCTTGGTCATTTTGCCCATGAGGCATGGTTCGCATGTGTCAAACGATTCATAATCAAGAGACTCCAAAAGTCCATCAGCATGGAGCTTCTTCATGCGCTTGACACCAATGTGACCAAGGCGGCAGTGCCACAAGTATGTGGGACTATCGTTATCAACTTTACATCTTTTGGCATCTACACTATGAACATGTGTAATATTACGCTCGAGATTCATTAAGAATAAACCATTGACCATCGGAGCATGACCATAAAACATATCTCTCATATAAATCGAACAACCATTATTCTCAGACTTAAATGAGTAGCCATCTCGTATTAAACGAGATCCAGATACAATGTTCATGCTCAAACTTGGCACTAAATAACAATTATTAAGGTTCAAAACTAATCCCGTAGGTAAATGTAGAGGCAGCGTGCCGACGGTGATCACATCGACTCTGGAACCATTCCCGACGCGCATCGTCACCTCGTCCTTCGCCAGTCTCCGTTTATTCCGCAGCTCCTGCTGTGAGTTACAAATATGAGCAATGGCACCGGTATCAAATACCCAGGAGTTACTACGAGTACTGGTAAGGTACACATCAATTACATGTATATCAAATATACCTTTGGTGTTGCCGGCCTTCTTATCCGCTAAGTATTTGGGGCAGTTCCGCTTCCAGTGACCCTTCCCCTTGCAATAAAAGCACTCAGTCTCAGGCTTGGGTCCATTCTTTGAATTCTTCCCGGCAACTGGCTTACCGGGCGCAGCAACCTCCTTGCCGTCCTTCTTGAAGTTCTTCTTACCCTTGCCCTTCTTGAACTTAGTGGTCTTATTGGCCATCAACACATGATGTTCTTTCTTGATTTCAGCCTCTGCTGACTTCAGCATCGAGAACACTTCAGGAATGGTCTTTTCCATCCCCTGCATGTTGTAATTCATCACAAAGCTCTTGTAGCTTGGTGGGAGCGACTGAAGGATTCTGTCAATGACCGCCTCATCTGGGAGGTTAATATTCAGCTGGGTCATACAGTTGTGCAACCCAGACATCTTGAGTATGTGTTCACTGACAGAACTGTTTTCCTCCATCTTACAACTATAGAACTTGTCGGAGACATCATATCTCTCGACCCGGGCGTGAGCTTGGAAAACTAGTTTCAGCTCTTCGAACATCTCATATGCTCTGTGATGCTCAAAACGCTTTTGGAGCCCCGGTTCTAAGCTGTAAAGCATGCCGCACTGAACGAGGGAGTAATCATCAGCACGAGTTTGCCAAGCATTCATAATGTCTTGGTTCTCTGGGACGGGAGCGTCACCTAGCGGTCCTTCTAGGACATATTGTTTCCTGGCAGCTATGAGGATGATCCTCAGGTTCCGAACCCAGTCCGTATAGTTGCTGCCATCATCTTTCAGCTTGGTTTTCTCTAGGAACGCGTTGAAGTTCATGTTGACATGAGCGTTGGCCATTTGATCTACAAGACATATTTGCAAAGGTTTTAGACTAAGTTCATGATAATTAAGTTCTGATCAAATTATGAACTCCCACTCAGATTAGACATCCCTCTGGTCATCTAAGTGTTACACGATCTGAGTCGACTCGCCCGTGTCCGATCATCACGTGAGACGGACTAGTCATTGTCGGTGAACATCTTCATGTTGATCGTATCTTCCATACGACTCGTGTTCGACCTTTCGGTCTCCGTGTTCCGTGGCCATGTCTGCACATGCTAGGCTCGTCAAGTTAACCCTAAGTGTTTTCGCTGTGTAAAACTGTCTTACACCCGTTGTATGTGAACGTAAGAATCCATCACACCCGATCATCACGTGGTGCTTAGAAGCGACGAACTGTAGCAACGGTGCACAGTTAGGGGAGAACACTTCTTGAAATTTTGTAAGGGATCATCTTATTTACTACCGTCGTCCTAAGTAAACAAGATGCATAAACATAATAAACATCACATGCAATTATATAGTTGTGACATGATATGGCCAATAACATATAGCTCCATTGATCTCCATCTTCGGGGCTCCATGATCATCTTGTCACCGGCTTGACACCATGATCTCCATCATCATGATCTCCATCATCGTGTCTTCATGAAGTTGTCATGCCAACGACTACTTCTACTTCTATGGCTAACGCGTTTAGCAATAAAGTAAAGTAAGTTACATGGCGTTCTTCAATGACACGCAGGTCATACAAAAAATAAAGACAACTCCTATGGCTCCTGCCGGTTGTCATACTCATCAACATGCAAGTCGTGAATCCTATTACAAGAACATGATCTCATACATCACAATTCATCATTCATCACAACTTCTGGCCATATCACATCACATGATCAATCGCTGCAAAAACAAGTTAGACGTCCTCTAATTGTTGTTGCATCTTTTATGTGGCTGCAATTGGGTTCTAGCAAGAACGTTTTCTTACCTACGAATAACCACAACGTGATTTTGTCAACTTCTATTTAACCTTCATAAGGGCCCTTTTCATTGAATCCGCTCCAACTAAAGTGGGAGAGACAGACACCCGCCAGCCACCTTATGCAACTAGTGCATGTTAATCGGTGGAACCGGTCTCACGTAAGCGTACGTGTAAGGTTGCTCCGGGCCGCTTCATCCCACAATACCGCTGAAGCAAGAAAAGACTAGTAGAGGCAAGCAAGTTGACAAGATCCACGCCCACAACAAAATTGTGTTCTACTCGTGCAAAGAGAACTACACATAGACCTAGCTCATGATGCCACTGTTGGGGAACGTTGCAGAAAATTAAAATTTTTCCTACGGTTTCACCAAGATCCATCTATGAGTTCATCTAAGCAACGAGTCAAGGGAGAGAGTTTGCATCTACATACCACTTGTAGATCACGAGCGGAAGCTTGCCAAGGAGATGGTGATGATGGAGTCGTACTCGAACGTGATTCAGATCACCGATGTCCAAGTGCTGAACGGACAGCACCTCCGCGTTCAACACACGTACGGGACGGGAGACGTCTCCTCCGTCTTGATCCAGCAAGGAGGAAGGAGAGGTTGAGGAAGGCAGCTCCAAGGGCAGCACGACGGCGTGGTGCAGTTGGTGCAGCAGTATTCCGACAGAGCTTCGCCGAGCACGTACGGAGGAGGAGAGGTGTTGGGGAGGGGAGGGGCTGCGCCTTGAGTTGTGGTGTATTGCAGCCCTCCCCTCACCCCTCTATATATAAGGGAAAGGGCAAGGGGGGCCGGCCCTCTAGGGAAAACCTTAGGGGGGCGGCGGCCAAGGGGTGGGGGGCTTGCCCCCCAAGCAAGGGGGGTGCGCCCCCTTTAGGGTTTCCCCCCCAACCCTAGGCGCATGGGCCCAAGGGGGGGCGCGCCAAGCCCACCAGGGGCTGGCTGCTATCCCATGCGGCCCCATGTGGCCCCCCCGGGAGGGGTGGCCCCTCCCGGTGGACCCCCGGAACCTTTCCGGTGGTCCCGGTACAATACCGGTATGAACCACAATGTCGAGGATTTGATCAAACCCCGTATACAATTCCCTTTGTCAATCGGTACGTTACTTGCCCGAGACTCGATCGTCGGTATCCCAATACCTTGTTCAGTCTCGTTACCGGCAAGTCACTTTACTCGTACCGTAATGCATGATCCCGTGGCCAACACCTTGGTCACCTTGAGCTCATTTTGATGATGCATTACCGAGTGGGCCCAGAGATACCTCTTCGTCATACGGAGTGACAAATCCCAGTCTCGATCCGCATAAAACAATAGATACTTTCGGAGATACCTGTAGTGCAGCTTTATAATCACCCAGTTACATTGTGACGTTTGATACACCCAAAGCACTCCTACGGTATCCAAGAGTTACACGCTCTCATGGTCAAAGGAAGAGATACTTGACATTGGCAAAGCTCTAGCAAACGAACTACACGATCTTTGTGCTATGCTTAGGATTGGGTCTTGTCCATCACATCATTCTCCTAATGATGTGATCCCATTATCAACGACATCCAATGTCCATAGCCAGGAAACCATGACTATCTGTTGATCACAACGAGCTAGTCAACTAGAGGCTCACTAGGGACATATTGTGGTCTTTGTATTCACACGTGTATTACGATTTCCGGATAATACAGTTATAGCATGAATAAAAGACAATTATCATGAACATTGAAATATAATAATAACACTTTTATTATTGCCTCTAGGGCATATTTTCAACACCAACTTCCCAAGCTGGCGCAATTGTTCAAACGTGTTCAGCAGGCGATGAGTGGCGTCGTTCAGGCTTTGTGGCCATCCGTCTCCCTATCCGAGGGCCTTGGTGAGCTTGCTGAGAAGCTCCAGGGAGCACGGCGACGCCTCCGTTTGTGGAAGATATCGGCCTGCCGTCAGGGCGCCAGGGAGGCCTGGGCCATGGTGAAGACGCGCTACCCGAAGGCTGACCCAAACCACATGGCCGAGGTCAGACCTGCGGGGCCTGATGGGAAGGAGATCCCTGTGAGCTTGATGTATGGCCAAGTAGAACTGGCCGCGAAATATTCCCAACAGGGCTGTAAATTAGATAGCCTGTTAGATGGGATTGAGGAGGAGTACAATCAGTCTGTTTGACGATTGAATTTGAAATGACATGTAAGATGCCTTCTAGCCGGATTGTAGATCGTTTGTCTTTGCGGACCGTTTCGCTTCAACCTCGGGACCCAACAGTCTGGAGTGTGTCCGAATGCCCCTGCGGTTATAAAAGAACCGGGGCATGCATGGAGACAAGGCGTCGGGGTCATAATTGCTTTATCAGACAAGTGCCCAACTAGTTATGTTATATTACATGGTTAGTAAGAAACATCTTCCAGGGAGAATAGTTCCGTTAAGGGTTCCTTTCCCTGGGAGGCATGCCCTAAGGTGCAATGCCGGACTGCGAAAATAGCAGAAAAAGCATCTGGGGGCTTATAAATAAGTAATAAATCATCTTTCAAGTCACCGACCGAATATTCTCTTAAGAACGCTAGCTTTCGGCTTCACCCAGTCTGAGGTACACATCCGGCTGACCTGGCAGTAACAATCGCAGAGGTGCTCCCTTTACCTCCTAGCCGAACAATCGGGAACGTAGGGGTAAGCACAGGAGCTAGGCAACCCAACTTGGCCAAAACTTAAGTCATATCGATGCATATAATGGTGAATAAAAGGTACATGCGGAAGTATGACACATGTATTGGGCGTGAAGCCCATATTAATAAGCTTCTGGTAAAGAAGCCCCCAGGTATAATGAGTGCTAGGAGCACATCAAGTGTGTGCGAACAAAGCGCAAATCAGCCTATAAAAGGTAATGAAAAAGTGGGAAGAAGGAGGGGGACAAGAGACAGTAAAAAATATAAAAAGGTGGACGGGGGAGTGAGATGAACTCTGAAACCGGTGTTTAGGCGTAGAATCTTTGGAGACGGGCTGCGTTCCATGGGTTCGGCTCGAGTCGGTTGTCAGATGCTTTACGTAGACGGTATGCTCCGCCGGTCAGGACTTGGTCGATGATGAAGGGACCTTCCCAAGTTTGTCCTTTTTCTTGTCCGGCAGGCGTAGAACTAGTTCACTGACATTGTAAGTTTTGGCCCGTACTTCTATGCTTTGATATCGTCGAGCCTGTTGCTGATAGAATGCGGAACGAGCCTTTGCCACGTCCCGCTCCTCCTCTAAGACGTCCAAACTGTCCTGTCGATCCAACTCGGCTTCTCTTTCTTCGTACATGTGCACACGAGGTGAGTCATGAATTATATCGCAAGGCAGAACTGCCTCTGCGCCGTACATCATGAAAAATGGTGTGAATCCAGTAGTTCGGTTTGGCGTGGTCCGCAGCCCCCAGAGTACGGAGTCGAGCTCCTCTACCCAGTGCGTGTTAGATTCCTTGAGGGACCGCACTAGTCTGGGTTTGATGCCGCTCATGATTAGACCATTTGCTCGCTCGACTTGACCGTTAGTTTGGGGGTGATAGACTGAAGCGTAATCGAGCTTGATGCCCATGTTTTTGCACCAGAGTTTAACCTCGTCGGCAGTGAAGTTCGTGCCGTTATCAGTGATGATGCTGTGGGGGACGCCCAAAACGGTGTACTACCCCGGATAGGAAGTCTATCACCGGTCCGGATTCTGCCGTTTTAACCGGCTTGGCCTCAATCCATTTGGTGAATTTGTCCAGCATGACCAATAAGTATTTGTGCTTGTGGGTTCCCCCTTTAAGGGGTCCAACCATGTCAAGCCCCCAGACCGCGAACGGCCAGGTAATGGGTATAGTTTTGAGGGCGGTGGGTGGCATGTGGCTCTGATTAGCAAAGAGCTGGCAACCGACGCATCGTTGGACTAAGTCCTGAGCATCCGCCCGGGCTGTCGGCCAATAAAATCTTGTATGGAAGGCCTTACCTACTAGTGCCCGGGCTGCAGCGTGGTGCCCGCCGAGTCCGGCGTGAATTTCAGCTAGGAGATTCCGCCCCTCCTCTTCGAAGATACACATTTGAAGGACTCCGGTTGTGCTTTTCTTATAAAGTTCTCCCTCATGGATCTTGTAGGCTTTAGATCGCCGAACTATGCAGTGGGCCTCATTTTGGTCTTCGAGAAGTTCCTGCCGAATTAAGTAGGCTAGGAATGGTTCTGTCCATGGGGCAATTACTGCCATTATTTCGTGAGCTGAGGGTGTTATTTCGTTGGCTGAGCCGCCGATTGTGTCAGAATGGTCTGAGTTCGGTGATGCAGCTGGCTCCGGATTGTGATTTCCGGACTCCTCTTCCCATAACACGGATGGCTTGAAGAGCCGTTCCAGGAAGATGTTTGGAGGGACGGGGTCTCGTTTCACGCCGATGCATGCTAACATGTCTGCTGCCTGGTTATTATCCCGAGCTACATGGTGGAATTCGAGTCCTTCGAACCGAGCTGACATTTTTAGGACGGCGTTGCGGTAAGCTGCCATTTTTGGATCTTTGGCATCAAAGTCTCCATTTACTTGGGATATTGCGAGGTTTGAATCCCCGCGCACCTCTAGGCGTTGAATGCCCATGGAGATTGCCATCCGGAGGCCATGTAGAAGGGCCTCATATTCGGCTGCGTTATTGGAGTCCATGTACATTATTTGAAGTACGTATTGGATTGTTTCTCCAGTTGGGGACGTCAGGACGACGCCAGCCCCCAAGCCAGCCAACATTTTGGATCCGTCGAAATGCATGATCCAATTGGAGTATGCGCCATACTCTTTAGGGAGTTCGGCTTCGGTCCATTCGGCGACGAAGTCGGCCAGAACCTGCGATTTTATAGCTCGCCGTGGTTTATAGGTTATGTCAAATGGTAAGAGCTCAATAGCCCATTTTGCAATCCTGCCCGTTGTGTCGCGATTGTTGATAATATCATTGAGAGGTACTTCGGAGGCCACCATTATGGAACACTCTTGAAAGTAGTGTCGCAACTTCCGGGATGCCATGAACACCGCATATGCTATCTTTTGATAATGTGGGTACCGGGACTTGCATGGAGTTAGAACAGTGGATACGTAGTACAGTGGTTTTTGAAGAGGGAATCTGTGCCCTTCTGTCTCTCGCTCGACGACGAGTACCGCGCTGACAACTTGATGTGTTGCTGCGATATATAATAACATAGGTTCGCCCAGGTTGGGCGCGGCCAGGACCGGATTTGTTGCCAGTATGGCCTTTATTTCTTCGAGTCCGGCTGTGGCAGCATCCGTCCATTCGAAATGTTCGGTGCGTCGGAGGAGGCGGTAGAGGGGCAGAGCCTTTTCTCCCAAACGGGAGATGAAGTGGCTTAAGGCCGCTACGCATCCGGTTAGTTTTTGTATTTGCTTGAGGTCTTTTGGAATATCCAATTGTGACAGAGCTCGGATTTTGGCTGGGTTTGCTTCAATTCCTCTACCGGATACGATGAAGCCCAAGAGCTTTCCGGCTGGTACGCCGAAGACGCATTTTTCTGGATTGAGCTTAATGTCATATGCTCGGAGGTTGTCGAATGTCACCCTCAAGTCTTCTACTAGAGTTTCGACGTGTTTGGTCTTGACGACCACATCGTCTATGTATGCCTCTACTGTTTTGCCTATCTGGGTAGCCAGACATGTTTGAATCATGCGCTGATATGTTGCGCCGGCATTTTTGAGTCTGAAGGGCATTATGTTGAAGCAGAATGGCCCATATGGAGTAATGAATGCCGTTGAGGCCTGGTCTTTCTCCGCCATCTTGATTTGATGATATCCGGAGTATGCGTCAAGGAAGCACAATGAATCGTGCCCTGCGGTAGCATCGATGATTTGGTCGATGCGAGGGAGGGGGAAAGGGTCCTTTGGACAGGCCTTGTTAAGGTCTTTAAAATCGACGCAGAGGCGCCAGGATTTGTCCTTTTTTGGTACCATTACTAGATTGGCTAGCCAGTCCGGATGTTTTATATCTCTGATAAATCTGGCTTCTAAGAGCTTGGCTAGCTCTTCTCCCATTGCCTGTCTTTTGGGTTCGGAAAATCGCCGAAGAGCTTGTTTGACCGGCTTGAATCCTTTTAGGATGTTTAGGCTGTGCTCTGCCAGCCTGCGTGGGATTCCTGGCATGTCTGAAGGTTGCCAGGCAAAACTGTCCCAATTTTCCCGAAGGAATTCTCGTAGTGCGGCTTCGACATCAGGAATTAATTGTGCCCCAATGGAGGCCGTCTTTGTGGGGTCCGTTGGATGGACCTGAAATTTGACTATTTCGTCTGCTGGTTTAAAAGAGGTGGACTTGGACCTCTTATCGAGTATCACATCGTCCCTATCCACCGTGGAGCACGGCGTAGTTAGTTCCTCTGCCGCTAGGGCTTCGGACAATGCCTCTAGGGCTAGTGCGGCTGTCTTATTTTCAGCGCGGAGTGTTGTATCTGGATCGCTGGCAAGAGTGATTATCCCATTGGGTCCGGGAATTTTGAGCTTCATGTACCCGTAGTGGGGTATATCTTGGAAGATTGTGAATGCCTCTCGCCCTAACAAAGCGTGATATCCGCTGCCGAATGGGGCCACTTGGAACGTGACCTCCTCGGACCTGTAATTGTCCAGTGAGCCGAACACTACATCTAGTGTGATTTTTCCTGTGCAGCATACTTCTCGACTAGGGATTATCCCTCTGAAGGTTGTGCTGCTTCGCTCGATGCGGCTCCAGTCAATATCCATTTTTTGAAGGGTTTCCTCGTAGATGAGGTTTAATCCGCTGCCGCCATCCATGAGTACCTTGGTAAGGCAAAAGTCGTCCACTATCGGACTGAGGACCAATGCGGCTGGTGCTCTAGCTGTTCGGAATTTAGGTTCGTCGCTGGCGTTGAAGGTCATAGCCGTGTTACTCCATGGATTTGCTGTTGCTACTTGGTAGACTTCGGCGAGGCCGCGGATTGTTCGTTTTCGCATGTTATTTGATGCAAAAGTCTCGAAGACTGTTAATACCGTACCGGTACTGCTGGACTGTTTGCCCGGGGCTAAAAATCCTTCGCCACTTTTCGCCACCTGCCGTAGTATCCAACATGCTCGAAGGCTGTGTGTTGGAGTGGCGCCCTCCGTACTGTGGATTTTGCAGGGTCCGTTGAGCCAGCCCTCTAGTACGGTTCCATGCCCTTTAGGGGGTCTTTGCTTTTTCGTTTTTAACCTAGGTGCTTGAGTATGGCGCACCCTTTTACTTTGGACTAGGGTTGTGGTCAAGGCCGGATTGTCCCAAAACCTAGTTTCGGTGTTCCTGGCACTCTCTACCGCACAGTATTTTTGTATGATACTCGCTAGGTCGATGAAGCGTGTAACTTCGCGACGACTTATGGCGTTCATGATTCCCTTGTCCATGCAATTGTTGCAGAAAATTGAAATCACGCTTTCTTCGCAGCAGTCCTTTATCATGTTCATAACCAGGAGGAATCTGGCCCAGTAATGATGTACTGTTTCATCGGGCTCTTGCCGTATTCAAGATAGATCGCTTATGTTTGGGTGGGCGGGTGGAATCAAGTTCGGAACCCCGCCCGATCTGAGGCTCAAAGGCCAAGAAGTTTCTGGATTTGGAAGCTTGACTTGCTGGATGCTTTCCAACGAATCTAGTCCGATGCCTGACTCTAAGTTCAGTATTTGATTAGCGTCCGTCCCTTCACGGGAATCCGGCTTGAAGGGATCGGGAATCCGGACATAGTTGGTTTTCAACGTAGAAGAAGGGTTGCCGCATTGTTCCTCTACCACGATAACGTGGTGGGCGGCCTGAGGAGAGTTAATCTCTATCAGATCGGGTTTAAGCCCAATCTGATCGTAGTCTATGGCGACTCCCAGGGCGGCGATGCGATCCAAGAGCTCGTTCATAGAGGAGAGTTCGATCGGATCTAACTGCTCGGCGAATTCCGGGCTGACGTGAAGATCACTTTTGATGACCTGAGAGGTTATCGTCAGAGCGGTGGCCGAACAGGCGGTCATAAGAAAACCACCTAGCCGGATAGTTTGGCCGGCGGCCAAAGCTCTCTTGATGATGGTACCGTCTTTAAAGACGGGAGAAGGCATCCTTCCTGATCGCGACGACACAAAGGAACTCTCAATGAAAGCACCAATGTCGGTGTCAAAACCGGCGGATCTCGGGTAGGGGGTCCCGAACTGTGCGTCTAGGCGGATGGTAACAGGAGACGAGGGACACGATGTTTTTACCCAGGTTCGGGCCCTCTTGATGGAGGTAAAACTCTACGTCCTGCTTGATTAATATTGATGATGTGGGTTACAAGAGTAGATCTACCACGAGATCAAGGAGGCTAAACCCTAGAAGCTAGCCTATGGTATGATTGTTGTTCGTCCTATGGACTAAAGCCATCCGGTTTATATAGACACCGGAGAGGGCTAGGGTTACACAGAGTCGGTTACAAAGATAGGAGATCTACATATCCGTATCGCCAAGCTTGCCTTCCACACCAAGGAAAGTCCCATCCGGACATGGGACAAAGTCTTCAATCTTGTATCTTCATAGTCTTGGAGTCCGGCCGATGATGATAGTTCGGCTATCCGGACACCCCCTAGTCCGGGACTCCCTCAATGGGCCTTTAGCAGGCCGAAATGCATGTTGGGCCTCAATTTTCACTAGTCGTCGACGGGCCTTCAGTAGGCTGAAATGTAGACCGGGCCTTTTTGGGCCCAGTTATATCATGGGCCGTTACCAGGCCAAAACATATCTTGGGCCTTAGTTGGCCCACTGATATCATGGGCCTTTAAGAGGCTGAAAGCTTAGTACAGGCATCAGCGGGCCGAATTATACGATAGGCCTCTAACAGGCCCAAACTCACGTTGGGCTTAACTGTTGCCACCTTTATCACGGGTCGTTAGTGGGCCCGATGTCCCGTCGGACCATATATGGCCCATGGGCAGCACGAGCCATTCCCAGGCCGAAAGTCAAACCGGGCTGAAATGGGTCCATGTCTACATCGGGCCTCTAATAGGCGGAAAGTCACTCGGCTGTAATTGGGACCAAATATTCGGCAACAATTAACGGGCCAGATCTGGCTTCGGGCCATAAATGGGCCTTTATTAAACAGGTCGTTATTGGGCTGGCCCACTAGTACCTGAGTAAGTACTACGGGCCTTTGACTGGGCCAGCCTTTTTAACCTATATGGGCCTCTGTTGGGCCCTGCCACGTGTCGACGTATCATAGGCATGTCTCCTCCAATGGATGAGCGACATCTGGCCCACTAACGAGCTGATAGGTGTTCCCTCCGGCCAAACAGAATTTTACACGTGGAAATTTCCCATTGGTCCCGGCTGTTAACGGGTTATCGGATCCAAAACCGGACCCGATAGCTTAACGGCATTCCATTACGGTGGATGCCACGTGTCGGTCACCCTTGACGAAAGCACTTCTATGACGCCCGATTTATAGTCATGGAAGTGGACACTTCCGTGATGATAATTTTGGTAATGTCTGGGAACACTTCTACGACAGCACAGGTATGACTATCTTGATTCTGTCATAAAATCGTCATGGATGTACATGCATGACAAAAAACGCGACCTACTGTGACAAACCCGGATCATCACGGAAGTGTTTTTTTGTAGTGTATGCTAGTGCCATTTCTCACTCTCTAGGCAAGACCTTTCTTGAGAAGATCCAAGCCATAGCTGATTAGTTACCATGATGATGGGGCATTACCTAAAAAACAATGTCTTTCAACTTGTCATCAGGGTAGTACCAAATCTACCTTTTGTGGTAGAAACTCTTTGCCATCTTCAAAAGGACGCTGCCATTTTATTGCTCTTGGCTTAGATCTTGGAATCCACAAAATCAGTTCAGATGTCTGGGTTATCTGACACCCTTCAAACCCAGCTCGTATGTGGGAACGATCCCCCACGGTGTTCATTACAATAAATTAAACAAGTGGGACCTAACCCAAATTACCCAAATTGACTGCCCCTTCCATGCAGAAGTCCTCCTTTTCCCTTGTCCGCGAAGTCTCCCTCTTTCGTCCTTACTCCATGTCCACGTTGTTGACCTCCTCCTCCATCCTATCCATCATCGCCCGCGCCTCCATCCGCCCGCCGCCATGGATCTTTGGTCGGCGGAGTCCATAGGGATCCCAACCGCCATGAACAAAGCGAAAAAGTGCCGCCCGCAAGGAGTGATGCCCCCGACAGCGCGCCCGAGAGAAGGCCAAGAAGGAGGATGTGGGCGGATGACAACATCGACTAGGAGTTCGTTGTGTCTGTTCCAGCGGCGTCCACCACACTCTCACCCACGCCCTCAGCCATATCTGCGCCCTACAGTGTTCCACCCTCACTATGGCCGAGCATCCTGGATGGCTTCACGCAGAAATTGGACACCATCATGTGCGAGTCCCCGTAACTCGAATGATCACGAGCAACATCGTGAAGCTCCGGTGGTGGACATGCCCACCCATTGTTTGAGGATATGCCTCAACCAAATCCGCAGGTTATTTTTTGCTCCGTAGTCATTTATTGGACCAATTATAGGATGATAGTTTCATTGTGATGCATAATGATAGATATGATAAACAACTTTAAAAAATTCTAATTTGGAGATGGGTGATCAAAATTCGCCTATGGTTGATATTGGGCAATCATTGGGCACTTAAAAAAACCAGGTGAGGGCAAGAGGAAATGCATACTCATCCCATGAAGATATCTTAGTGTGTCAAGCTTGGTTGAGCACAAGCTTGGATTCTATATGTAGAACTGAGAAAAAGGGATGAGGTAGTGGGTGGAAAGTCACACGTGATACCCGACCACAAGTACTATAGGGAACCACATCCAATCCATATTGACCGCAATGAGAGCTCTCTCCAACATACATGGGCCCCATCCAAGAGTCTGTGAATATTTTTGATGGTGCCTATGATCAAGTAATGAATAGGCACCAAAGAGATTTTGTAATCAGAAGCCATGTGAGTTTTGGTTGCACATTTTCCTTTCTTGTATCATGTTGATGTGTGACTTTTTCTTGCTAGATGGGGTTGGCCGCCACATTGTACCATCAATTGAGAATAACACATTCACTTTGCCCCATTGTTGGTTGGATTTGAATGAGAAAGCAAATTCGAAAACCTCATTAAAGATCTCGAGAGCCCCACCAAGAAGAAGACAAACAATGGTTGCACAATATCCCACCAATCTATTGGATTGTATGATAAAGATGGCCAAATTGGAGGGGCAGTCTGACTTGGGACCGAGCCAAAGAGGAGTAAGCACTTGAGGGTAGAATTTGCAGAACGAAAGGGTCGTGTGATGAGAAAGATGTTCGCCATATGGACGGACATCTTTCCTGACAAAGGGCAATATTTGAAGAAAAGGGAGGAGAACGAAGAAAGATACAATGTCTTTTTGAACATGCAAATGGAGAGGATAGATTTCAATTGGCAGAGGTTGCGGGAGAGGTCGAAGATTTATAGAGAGGATGATGATGGAGATGGATAAGGAGAAGGAGAAGTAATGGGAGCAATGGAGCTTCAGAAGACCAAGACATATGGGACGATTGAGCGAGAGAGAGAGAGAGAGAGAGAGAGAGAGAGAGGTGAGTTTTGGAGGATAACAAAGGAGTCGAGGATCATGTTGACCGACACTAGACTCATAGATAACCATGCTAATGAGTGGTTCACCAACCAAAAGAGGAGATCGACAAGGTGCTCGATTCATCGGTGTATCACCTATGTACAAATTTTCAATCTTATTTGTCCTAGATTATATTTTGGCTTGCGTTGAGTTGGTTGTGTGCTATATTGATCGAATGATCTATGTTCATCCTCGTATGGATTTGGCATTTTGAAAATGAGGGGTGTGGTTGTTCAGACGAAGAGGGGGTCAACTGGCTTTTTGTAGACAGACACGTCCGCAGCTATGTAGGAGGTCAATTTGGCCAAATATGGTGGGAGATGCTCTTACATATCTAAAACATCTTTCGTCGGGCTTGTGCTACAAGCTAGGCCACCAAACATTCGCTTGATATATTTCCTATTTGCTTTTGAGGGGGTCTAAAATAGCCTCACATTTTTTTGGTGTATATTTCTTTTGAGGGTTTGGGGTATCATTTTAAAGGGGATTTTGAGCCATTTTTAAGCTAGTCTTATTGCACTACCTTAGATAGCAAAAAACTAACACAAAAACGAGTGATAAAGATATATTAAAACACTAAGCGGTAGAGGCTAGGGTTATACGAAGTTCTTGTAACTAACTTTACTTTTTACATCTCAAACATTCCAATATAACTCTGATGAAGAAAACTTGCATACACCGAACTAACCTTAAAGGTTTGAAAAGCGGCTGAGAACATAGCATCATTCAGACCGCTGCATCCACATTTTATTATCAGCACAAAGAACAGGAACACGGAGAACCGAAGTTTGACAACAATTGACCACACCACACTTCAACAATCATCATTTTTGCCACTGCCAAGACAAGTTGAAGGGCTTGGATGATAAACAAGATCCAAAGCCATTGATCCGCGGTGGAACCATGACATAAATGGGTCGAACTTCTGTTTCATGCAAAATCTTCTTCACCATTCGCATGCCTGCCGTTGCTAAGGACACAAAGCCTTGACGAGGTAAAGACTAAAATTTCATTTCAACATTAATTGATGGGTTTTCCAAGAGACAGCCAGAACGTGAAGAACCGATAAAAAACATGGACAACTGAGATGTTTCCAGATGGCTCAGGTTGTCTTTTGAGCATATTTCAAACTAATTAACAAGTAGTAACACTTTAATTATTTTTAGGGGAACGGTGACACTTTAAACTTTAGGGCGTAGTTAATTGTTTTTCTACATGGAGTAGTTCATTGTTACACACACACAAACACACACATAAGTATGGGAGCGTCTATAGCTTCGCATGTTATGAGCTCAAAGTTGCTCTCGCCAATGGTCACCTTGCTCATGGGCCAGCCCCAACTATGAGTTCTGCAACATTCAAAACAATAGTAGTTCAGCGCAGCACAATCAAAATAGCAGTTCAGCGTGGCACACTCAAATACATGTGTTTTCTGAAATATGTTCAACGTGTGTTCAAACAATGTTCGCCACGTGTTTAAAAAGGTTCAACGTATATCTTAAAAATCTTCAGCGTATTTGAAAGAATGCTCAAGGTGTAGTATTTAGAAAAATATTCAACGTATGTTTAAAAAATGTTCACCACATATTTAAAAATATTTACCATGTATTCAAAAACATACATGCATATCTTAAAAATATTATCTTATTTTAAAGTGTTCATCATCTATTTAAAAAATAGTCAACATGTATCTTAAAAAATGATCAACTTATTTTAAAAATATTCACCAGGTATTTATAAAAAATACGACATGTATTACCTTTTTATTTTGAAAATACTCATTGTATATTTTAAAATATGTTCATCTATTTGAAAATCTTCAAAATGTATTTGAATATATTTTTAACACATATCTGAAAAAAGTTCAAAACATATATCTAAGAATGTGTCAACGTGTATCTAACAAATAAAAAAACAAAAGGAAATGAAAACATAAACCAAAAAATCAAGGGGGGCTCCTACGCGTTGGCTGGCGAATCTTTTTAAAAGATCCGCCGCCTCGCAAGCCATTAGATCCGACACAATCTTATGGTTGAACGTCTTGCTCTACTTTGCAACAAATGTCTTGTTGCGGAAACATTTGCAAAGATGTCGTGTTGCGGATTTTTTTTTCGACATAGATTGTGTCATGGGAATTTTTTTTTTGAAACATAGATTGTGTCACGGGAATTTTTTTTGCAACAAAAGTTGTGTTGCAGAAAGAAAATGTATTCACTTTTTTTGCAATATAGATAATGTTTTAGGAATCCTTTTGCAACAAGGACAATGTTGCAAAAAACTTTGCAATGAAAGGTGATGTCGCAACACCACCATCATCGCCATTTGGAACTCTGTGGTTGTTGCAGAAACTCGTCGGTCAGTGGACGCACGGCCTGGGGGCACATGCTGATTCCGTTGCACGCACGAGGCCGAGGAGGTTCGGACGGAGGTCGGCGCGGGGTCACGGCACTCCTGGACGCCGGACCGAGGGGATGTGCGCGGAGGCGACGAGTTCCTAGCGCGGTGCAGTGGAGGTCGACGACCGACAGCGGAATCTGGTGGTGGAGGTCAGCCATGGCAACGGTTGTTTCTAGATCTGTAACTAGTTGAGTCCGGGAGGCCACCGCCAACGGAGACTTGGTCGTCGTCATCACCGCAGGGGTCTGCGCCCGCTTGTCCCGGTAGGGCTGCGACGACACCGCTGCATGATCCAGCCGCCGTCACTCTCCCAATCCCAGTCGCTGCAGGATCTAACTCCCCTTCTGTTTTGCAACAAAGGCCTAGTTACAGTCTTGCCTTCCGAAACAAGTAGGTTGAGGTTGACTCCCGATCATTGGATGAAGAACCAATCCGATGGACAAGGAGGCGGTCGGCGCTCGCCTAAAATCGGTCGGCTGAAAGCAAACATTTCCCAAAAATCAGTAGTTTAAAAACACATAGAAAAATATCTAATTCAAAAGCAGAAAAAATGTTGGCCGCCCGCTCATCTGGCTCCCCTCGATCCCTATTGGGCCAGCCCACACCAGGGGTTCTCTTAGGCAAGCTCAAAACAAGGCATTAGCCTAGTTTTAGCGGCAAATCCTATTCGCCATTGGTGGCAAAGGGCGCTCATATATCTCGGCTTCGGCGAGTCCAGCTTCTGACTCGCTGAAGGGGCAAGCAAAATGGGCCTGCCCACACGCGCGGCAGGCCACTACCTCTTTTTTCTGTTTTCCTTTTTTGCTTTATTTTATACTTTAAAAATACTATACATTTTCCCTATATATATATATATATATATATATATATATATATATATATATATATATAGAAAAACCACTCTATAAACAACATTTGAAAAATGTTAATCAAGCATTCAGAAACATATTGTACGCGTATAGAAAAATTGTTGATCATGTATTAAAAAATGATGTATTGTTTGATCATGTATATAAAAATGTTACTCAAGCATACAAAAAACACGTTGAACAAGTGTTTGAAAAATGTTAATCAAGCATTTGGGAAATGTTATATGTGCATAGTAAAATTGTTGACCATGTACAAGAAAATGAGGAATTTTTTATCATGTATATAAAAATGTTAATCAAGCACTTAAAATATTTGAAAAAATTTAATTAAGCATTTGGAAAATGTTAAATGCGAATATAAAAATCATGACCACATACTAAAAATGATAAACAAATTGATCATGTATAAAACATGTTAATCAAGAATTTCTAAAAATGTTGAGCAATTGTTTGATGTTTTTTAATCAATCATTTGGAAAATATTAAATGTGTATAGAAAAATATTGACCATGTATTCAAAAAATGTTAATTTTTTAAGTTGAAAACTGTTAATCAAGCATTTATAAAATGTTAAAATATAGAGAAAAAATGTTGACCATGTACTAAAAAATTTAATTTTGTATTTAAAATTTGTTAATCAAGCATTTGAAATTTTTTAAATGTGTATAGAAAAAATGTTGACCATGTATTACGAAAAATGTTACACATGTATTAGAAAAATGTTGTTGATGTATAGAAAAAAATGTAGAATAATAACCAAAAGATAAAAGAAAACCGAAAAAAGAAACAAAATAAACAAATGAAAAAACAAAATGAAAAATAGAAGGAAAAATTCAAAATAGAATGAAAAAAGGAGAAGAAAATGAAAAGAAAACTGAAGAAAACCGGCTCGAATCGCCTCAAGTAGGACGCCCCTCAACTAGTTACCACAAATGAGAGTTGGCGGAGTGGCTAGCAGTGCGTGTGATCGCCCTGGAGACCAAGGATAAATCTATGTGTCTCCCCTTTCCTGTACTATTTCTAGTACTGTGTGTGCGCGGATGGGCCGGCCCAATACAACACGAGGGAGGGAAACCTTCAGCGAGAGTTGTTAGCATCTCGCTTAATGCGAGACAAAACTCGCGGTGCGCAAATCCTATCCCCCCCCCCCCCCCCCCTTCATCGGTTTCTCTGTAGTATTCTGCGTAGTTCGGTCATAACTTTTGTGAAGCTGCCATGCAAATTTTGGGAAGCTTCTGGATTGGGCCGGCCCAATACAACACGGAGGAGGGAAACCTTCGGCGAGAGCTGCTACTGTCTCGCTTAATGCAAGTTTGGGAAGCTTCCAGCCTATTTTTTGTTTCTACTTTTCGGGGAAGGTTTTGATCGGTTTTATCTTTTTATTTTTCACTTTATTTTTACCTTTTCTATTTTGTTTATTTTCTTTTCTTAACATTTGTGTGTTTTTTTCAAAAATGAAGATTTTTTGAATACTTGTGAACCTTTTCTTCAAAATAGATTAACTTTTTCCCAAAGAAAATATAAACATTTCTTAAAATTGATGAACTTTTATGAAATATTGAGAGGTTTTTTCAAATTTGATGATTTTTTCAAAACTATAAAATTTTCAGCTTTCTAAGCATCTCTCAAAATTTGATTATCTTTTTTGAAAAATGAATATATATTTTTAATCGATGATTTTTTTCAAGTTTATGAACTTTTCTTCGAAGTCGATGATTTTTTTTCAAGTTTACAAACTTTTTCCATTTTATGATTTTTTAAAATTTGTAATATTTGTCAAAAAAACGTGAAATTTTGTCAACTAGATGATTTTTTATAAAATCAATAAGTCTTTTTTGATTTCACATTTTTTCCAAAATTATTTGAAAACAAGCCATGTTTTTCTTCCAAACAAACAAAACAAAAATTTGCTTGCGAAGCAAGCAGCGGAGCAGGTGGAGCAAGCGGGGGGTTGGCTTGGCAGGCGAGCGAACTTGCATTGCTGGGCCAAAACCCGCTTGGGCGCAGCTCGTGAGAGCCATGTTTCCTTTCCGGCGCAAAGACGCGGAATAGCGAAATCACTAGTTAAGGTTACCTGTCTAAAAAAACTAGTTAAGGTTACCGTTGTGAAGGCCATTCCCACTTTCTCACGCACTGACAAGTGACACACTTCATGCGCGCCACTTGTCACAACCTAGGACTTTTCATATTTTTTAGATTTGTTTATTCTAAACATTTTATCTTTAAACCGTGCGTCCAAATTCCTAATCGATTTCGCCAGATTTGCATCGAGATCTTTTTTTGTGTCCAAATTCCTAATTGATTTCGACGGATTTTGCGTCAAGATCTTTGAAACTAGATACCATGTTAATAAGTTTCGACAAACTTTTTTTTCTTAAAAAAACAGGAAAAGCCGGAAGAAAAAACCCGGCCCAAAGCACTTTTTTGCTTTTTTTCCTTTCTTTTCTTTCGTGTGCCTCTCACGAAAGCAAATCCGTGCCTCCTGTGGAAGCAAAAAAAAAGTGTTTTTTGGCTTTTTCAAGAGGCACAACTATGCGTCTCACGGAAGGAAACTTGTGCTTCCATGAGAAGCAAATCTGTGTCTCTCGTGAAAGAAAAAAATGTGTTTTCTTATTATTTTTCTGCCCCTCGAGAAATCACCTCCACAAGAAGCAAATCTATGTCTCTCTCGGAAGAAAAAAAACATATTTTTTTTCTTTCCGAGAGGTATAGTTGTGTCTCTCGCGAAAGCAAATATATGCATCCCTTGAAAGGAGAGAAACGTGTCTTTTCACGCATTTTTTTAATTTCCTTTTCTCCAATGCCTAGGGAAAACCGAAGAAAAAAAAAAAAAAACCCTCGAAAAAACCCATCTAAAACCCGAAAACACGTAAAAAAATCATGAGAAAGCATCCAGCTCATCCATCAAAGTGACCCTTGCGGGGCTTCCGCAAGGGATACCCCTTAATTAGTTGCTCTCGGGGAATAGGAGCAGCAAATGGATAAGATAACACCTATTGCAGGCCAAACTGGGCCGCCCAGTTCGGTGTTTAATACTTCCTCCGTCCCGAATTACTTGTCGCAGAAATGGATAAAAAAATGTATCTAGAACTGAAATACGTCTAGATACATTCATTTCCGTGACAAGTAATTCCGGACGAAGGGAATATGTTGTTTCGTTTGCTACACTATTGAAACATTATTATTTTTGTTTTCCTTTGTTACTTTTCTTTTAGGTTTTTTTCTTGCTGTTTTGTTTGTTGTTGTGCTGCGCTGAATTTTTCATTTTCTTGTTTTAGTGTTTCTGTCGTTTCGTTCGCTGCACATTTACAAGATTTCGTTTTGGTTTTTTGTTGTGGTTTTTGTTCTGGCATTTTTATGGTTTGTTGTTTTCCTTTTGGTTATTTATTGATTTTTTCCTTTTTCTACTGTGGTTTTGTTTTGGGGTTTCTCTTTCTTGTTTTTTTTTTCATGTTTGTTTTTAAAATTTTTGTTCTAATACATGCTCAACATTTCAAAATATACATGCTAATTTTGCATAATGTACAGTGGATTGGTTTTAAAATACACACTTATGGTGAATATTTTTTGAAATACACACTAAGCATCTTTAAATACATGATGAAGTTATTTCCAGTATAATGTGAAATTTTCTAGTACACTCAACTTTTTAAAAAATGTACATAATTCCAAAAAATAAAATAACAATTTCGAAATTTGTTCATGTTTCTCAATAATTGGTCAGAAATTTATTCGTGTCCCCAAAAAAATTCACAATTCTATGTAATCTTCATGTTTTCAAAAATTGTCCACTATCAAAAATAATAACCTGGACCATTTTAAAAAAATTGACCTCGACCATTTTCTAAAAGGTTGATACAATAGCCGGTATCTAGAGTATCGGGCACTACATTACAACGGTTTGCTATAGTACAATACAATGGTTCGCTATAGTACAATACAATGGTTTGCTACAATACCTAAGTTCAACCTCTGTCTTTTTATGCAGAGAATTATGAGAGCTTTATTCAACGAAGACATTCACCGAGCATTCAGCCTCACTCGTTACTGTAACCGATTCCCCTCTTGGTGCAGTAGTTGCAAATGGGCATGGAAATGAGGCGCTCGCCTCTCGCGGTTAGTAAATGGGCCGGCCCACATATTGTTCTGCGTGTTTTTTTATTTTATCTTCCTTTTCTGTTTTTTATTACTTTATCATATACATATTAATTGTTGATTTCTACAAAAAAAATTCATATTAATTATCGCTGATTTAGTTGTACTAAATTATCATTGATTTACTTATACTAAATCAGTGGTAATTAATATGGATAGGAGGGAGTTCTTTTCAAAACAACGAGCCTTCCCTCGTCGAATCCCATTGAAGAAAACGCCAATAGTTCTACAATATATCATCAGAGAACAAAAAACACGAACCTAAGGATGGGCAATCCCAGCCCACATGCGAGCAAAAGCTGCAAAGCACTTGGAACAGGCTGCTACCACATGTAGATGGAACAGCCTGCTCAACACACACCACTTAGACTCTATTACAGACGCATGAGCAAATCAAACATGACATAACAGAAGTTCTAGACCATCAAAAACAAAACAACGTAGGAGAAGAAAAGGGATCTTCTTCCTTATCCAACTTTGGCTCCACCACTTGCCCTATCATCCGCAAATTCTTCCTCCCAGCAGGTTCCATCCATGAATTTTGTTGAAAATCTCTCTCAGCACCTCCCTGATCCTCAACACCCCATCTTCACTTGCGTTTCTATCTTGGTTCATTGCAATGTTTTTCAAGGGTTCAACAACGAGCAAAATCTGTAAAGTACAGAATAAGGATCATCAAGAAACTTCTTATTGAAACATGCCCTATTTCTTGTTTTTCAGAAGTCCAGCATATAGTAGTCCCCCAATCAGGACCAGTCGCCTATGCTTCTTGGGCAAGGATCTAATCCATCCACCCATCATGTAAGAGATACCGACAGGAGGCCTAGACAGATCAAAATCATAAACCATCACTTGCTAGACAAACCTGACTAGTAACAACAAGTGTCTTCACTTTCTTTGGAGCAACAGAAATGGCATTCTTCATTTCTAGTCCATCCTCTCCTAATCAAATTCTCCTTAGTCAGAATACTATTCTTGATCATCAGTCACAAGAAGATTTTAATTTTCGCTGGCATCCTCAGTTTCCATATTCCTCTAAACCCAACCACAAGAGAGGACTTAAGAAACATATACAACTCCTTCACCACAAACCTCTTAATGCCACCAAATAACCACATAATTCTCTCTCTCTCTCTCTCTCTCTCTCTCTCTCTCTCTCCAATGATCTCAACCTTCTCTACTTTTCCATTTACCTCATTCCATTGGGCCAAATATTCTCCATGCAAGGATCTTTTGAAAGTAACATTCTCCCATCATTTTTCTATAACTTGTTTCACAGTCACCATCTTGTTAAAAGTTATATTGTATAGCCTAGGGAAAGCATCAGCCAGTTTTTCTCCCTCTAGCCAAACATCTTCCTAGAATAAAGTCCTGGCTCCATCCTCCACCACACTCCTGGTAAGGCGGAAAAAATGATATTTGATCTCCATCAACCCCTGCCAAAAGTGTGAATCACCAGGGCCACAACTTGTAGCAGGGGTTTGCTAGATACTTGTTGTGCAACATATCTTGCCAGAGTTTCTCAGAGGTCTCTAGGTTCCATAGCCACTTCATCAACAGACATTTATTCATAAGTTCCAAGTCTAAAATACCCAAGCCACCACAACTTTTTGGCACACAAATAGTAGGCCAATTAACCAGATGGTATCTTCTGTTCTCTTGTGCTTCCTGCTAAACCATTCTGGATCTACTAGAGTTCATGTTTTTGAGCACCCCTTTTGGAGCTTCCAAAAAGGAAAACTTTGAAGAATGGGATACTACCGAGGCATGAGTTCACCAGAGTAACTCTGTCTCCTATTGACAATGGACTTCCAATCCATCCAGTCATCCTTTTTCAATCTTCTCCTCGGCAGGGCCCTATTGTGCATTACTAATCCTTTTATCATCAACTGGGAGCCCAAAATATTGCAAAGGCAGAGATCCTTATTTACAAGATAAAATCTTTATATATATATATAAAGATTTTATCTTGTAAATAAGGATCTTATATATATATATATATATATATATATATATATATATATATATATATTCCTGCACTTTTTTCTTAGCTTCTCCAAGGCAGAAAATCTCACTCTTATGAAAAGTTATTTTCAAACGAGACAACTATTCAAATACACATAGAATATATTTCAGATTCCTTCCTTTTTCAAGCTCATCCTCAAGCAAGAATATAGTATCATCTGCATATTGCTGGATTACCAATTCCTCATTTACAAGGTGTGGCATAAGCCCAGACACCAACCCCTGATCATGTGCTCTCTTAACCAAAGTAGCCAACCCATCAGATATGATGTTAAACAAAAATGGGGATGAAGGATTGTTGGGAAACGTAGCATGCAATTTCAAAAAAATTCCTACGCTCACGCAAGATCTATCTAGGAGATGCATAGCGACGAGGGGGACAGAGTGTGTCTACGTACCCTCGTATACCGTAAGCGGAGGCATTTGACAACGTGGTTGATGTAGTCGAACTTCTTCTAGCTCCGACCGATCAAGTATCGAACGTACGACACCTCCGAGTTCTGCACATGTTAAGCTCGGTGACGTACCTCGCCTTCTTGATCTAGCATGGTGTCGAGGTAGTTGATGAGTTCCGTCAGCACGATGACATGGTGATGGTGATGGTGAAGTGATCTGCGCAGGGCTTCGCCTAAGCACCGCGAGAATATGACCGGGGGTGTAAACTGTGGAGGGGGGCACCGCACATGGCTAACAATTAATGTTGTGTGTTCTAGGCGCCCCCTTCCCCACATATATATAGGTGGGAGGGAAGGGGAGAGGCCAGGAGGTGCCCAAGTGCAGGTCGCCGGCCCCCTTGGGCCTTCCTTGCCCTGCGCCCCCGCCATATTTGATGGAGGAGGAAGGAAAAGGGGGGGAGAGAAGGAAGTGGGAATCTTAATCCACACTTGCATTTCTCCCTTCCCCTTTCCTTCTCCATCCCTGGCCGGCCCATATGTGGGGTGCACAAGCCCCTTGTGGCTGGTGCGTTCCCCTCTTGGCCCATAAGGCCCATAAGGCCCAAAACCCCTTCCGGTGACCCGATAAGTACCCGGTACCCCCGGAACACTTCCGGTGTCCGAATACCATCGTCCTATATATATATATATATATCAATCTTTACCTCTCGACCATTTAGAGACTCCTCGTCATGTCCGTGATCTCATCCGGGACTTCGAACAACATTCGGTCACCGAATCACATAACTCATATAATACAATATAGTCACCAAACATTAAGCATGTGGACCCTACGGGTTTGAGAACTATGTAGACATGACCGATACACCTCTCCGGTCAATAACAAATAGCAGAACCTGAATGCTCATATTGGCTCCCACATATTCTACGAAGATCTTTATCGGTCGAACCGTTATGACAACATACGTTATTCCCTTTGTCATCGGTATGTTACTTGCCCGAGATTCAATCGTCAGTATGTTCATACCTAGCTCAATCTCGTTACCAGCAAGTCTCTTTATTTGTTCTGTAATACATCATCCTGCAACTAACTCATTAGTCACTTTGCTTGCAAGGCTTCTTATGATGTGTATTACCGAGAGGGCCCAGATATATCTCTTCGATGCTCGGAGTGACAAATCCTAATCTCAATCTATGCCAACCCAACAAACACCTTCGAAGATACCTGTAGAGCATCTTTATAATCACCCAGTTACGTTGCAACGTTTGATAGCACACAAGGCATTCCTCTGGTATTCGGGAGTTGCATAATCTCATAGTTGAAGGAATATGTATTTGACATGAAGAAAGCAATAGCAATAAAACTGAACGATCATAATGCTAAGCTAAGGAATGGGTCCTGTCCATCACATCATTCTCCTAATGGTGTGATCCCGTTTATTAAATGACAACACATGTCTATGGTTAGAAAACTTAACCATCTTTGATCAACGAGCTAGTCTAGTAGAGGCTTACTAGGGACACGGTGTTTTGTCTATGTATCCACACATGTATCAAGTTTCCGGTTAATACAATTCTAGCATGAATAATAAACATTTATCATGATATAAGGAAATATAACATAATAAATTTATTATTGCATCTAGGGCATATTTCCTTCAAGGATCCCCCCGTCTCACCCCTTTGTGATTTGGGAAATAAGGTCCAACCTGCTCATTCACCTTCATATCCACTCTTCCACCTTTCACCAATTTCATAACCCGGTCACACCACACATGACCAAAGCCTTTTGCATGCATCATCTGGTAGAGCCATTTCACATGGTCATATGCTTTCTTAAAATCACTTTTGAGTACCAGACCACTCATTTTCCCGACCTTCATCTCATGGATTATTTCATGTAGGAGTACCACCCCTTACATGATGAACCTATCCTTGATAAAGGCAGTCTGAGTAGAAGAAATGAAGATGTCAATAATAAGCCCAGCCTGACTGCCAAACTCTTAGTCAGTATTTTATAATTGACATTTAGCAGGCATATAGGTATGAACTTCTGAGCCACATTAGCATCTTGAACTTTGGGAATAAGAGCAATTATTCCATGATTTAGTCTTTCTATATTCAACTCCCCTATGAAAGGCATCAAAAAATCTCTTTGATATCATACTTAATGATGTCCCAAAATTTCCGGTAGAATTCAACTAGCAGCCCATCAGTCCAGAAGCTTTATTATGTTTGAGCCCAAATACCACCTCTTTGATTTCCTCCATACCACAATATTTTGCAAGGAAGTTTCTATCATGTTCTTACAGTTGGGAGCAATGAATATCTCCCAGGCTTATTTCAGAAATGTCAGGTTCTCCAATAAGTTTTTATTGAACACAGTAATGTGCTTAATTAGTTCCTCCTCCGGTGAGACCTCCACCCCTTCATTGAGCAGCACAACAATATAGTTCTTGTTCTTTCTCCCACTAGCTTTCAACTGAAAGTATCTAGTGTTTCCATCACCCTCTTTTAAATCACCCTCATGAGCTCTTTGTCTCCATTTGGTCTCATAATCTCTCACTAATTTCTTTACTTGGGAGTCTATTCTTCTTCCTTGGCTCGCTCTTGCGTTGCACCCGCGAGGAGCTCAGCAACACCTCATTATATGATCCCCTCTCTCCCAGATCCGTCATCACGCAGTTTAGGGTTTGTGTACTGGGGAGAAAGTGGGGAATGGATGCCGATGTTGCAGTTCCACCCACTTTATTCCCATCGTGTCCCTCTATCTCTGGGCCCAGCCCAACTAAGTCGGGCCCATCATCGTCACAACCCGCTTCCAAAATCAATCCCCTGTCTCAACACTCTCTCCTTCTTCATCCTCCCCGGCGAGAGGTACAACCACCAGTTCACCGGAGCATGGTAACCCGACGGCGTCGCAATCTGAACCAAATCCGTGCACTCCTCTCGCAGCATACCAACCACCGCTTCACGTCCCGAAAAGTTGAACCTCTTCCCGCATATAGTTTCTTCCCCCATAATCAGATATTAGACATCAGTCACAAAATCGCCATGACTCATGAGCACAGCTCGATGAACATCTCAACGAAGCATCAGTATCCCATCGCACCAACACTTCTGAAAGGATCGAGAAGAGGTGTCTAGAGGGGGGGGGGATTAGACACTAAGTGAAAAAGTAGCAGTTTTTAATTTCTTTAAGTTGAAGTGGAGTTTTGGCACAAGTTTAACAATCGCAATACATAACAAGCAAGCATGCAAAGAGTATATGAGCAGCGGAAAGTAAAGCATGCAACTTGCAAGAATTAAAGGGATGGGATTGGAGTGTGCAAACGCAATTTGGAGACACGGAGATTTTTGAGCCGTGGTTCCGATAGGTGGTGCTATCGTACATCCACGTTGATGGAGACTTCAACCCACGAAGGGTAATGGCTGCGCGAGTCCATGGAGGGCTCCACCCATGAAGGGTCCACGAAGAAGCAACCTTGTCTATCCCACCATGGCCGTCGCCAACGAAGGACTTGCCTCACTAGGGTAGACCTTCATGAAGTAGGCGATCTCCTTTCCCTTACAAACTCCTTGGTTCAACTCCACAATCTTGTCGGAGGCTCCCAAGTGACACCTAGCCAATATAGGAGGCACCACTCTCCAAGAAGTAACAAATGGTGTGTTGATGATGAACTCCTTGCTCTTGTGCTTCAAATGATAGTCTCCCCAACACTCAACTCTCTCTCACAGGATTTGGATTTGGTGGAAAGAGGATTTGAGTGGAAAGCAACTTGGGGAAGGCTAGAGATCAACATTCATATGGTAGGAATGGAATATCTTGGTCTCAACACATGAGTAGGTGGTTCTCTCTCAGAAAATGTATGTTGGAAGTGTAGGCATGTTCTGGTGGCTCTCTCCACGAATGAAGAGTGGGTGGAGGGGTATATATAGCCTCCACATAAAATCTAACCGTTACACACAACTTACCAATCTCAGTGGGATCGAGTCGTTAAACTCGGTCGGACCGATTTAGCAAATAATGTGACTGTTAGGATTTTCAATGGGACCGACTTTCAACTCGGTAGGACCGATATGGTTAGGGTTAGGGCATAACGTAATCTCGGTGAGACCGATTACTCAAACTCGGTGGGATCGATTTTGGTAATAAGCTAACTAAAGAGTTGGTCAGGCAAATTCGGTGGGACCGATTCGCTCATCTCGGTGAGACCAAAACATTACCAAAGGGAACAGAGAGTTTGCATTGTAATCTCTGTAGGACCGATTACGCAAACTCGGTGTGACCGATTTTGGTAATGAATACATACAGAGAGATTACAATCCCATCTTGGTGAGACCGAGATCTTATCGGTGAGACCGATTTGACTAGGGTTTGTGGCAGTGGCTATGACATCTGAACTCGGTGGCGCCGGATAGAAAGAATCGGTGGGGCCGAGTTGGACTATTGGTTTAGGTCATATGTGGATGTGAGAAAGTAGTTGAGGGCTTTGGAGCATATCACCAAGCATTTTGAGCAAGCAGGCCATTAAGCAACACCTCATCCCTTCTTGATATTATTGGCTTTTCCTATAGGCTCAATGTGATCTAGGATCACTAAAATAGAAAATATAGAGTCTTGAGCTTGGAGCTTGAGTCAATCCTTTTGTCATTAGCATCTTGAAGGGGTTCCACATCCTCTAGTCCACGCCACCCCATTGTTGAACTTATCTGAAACATACTAGGTAAAAATGTTAGTCCAATAGGAGATATGTTGACATAAATTACCAAAAACACCCAGGGAGCACTTGTGCTTTCAATCTCCCCCTTTTTGGTAATTGATGACAACATACATCAAAGCTTTAGATAAAGATATAGAGAATAACAAGTAAAGCTTTGGAAAGACATGTAACATGCATAGGCTTCCCCTACATGTATGCAATCATGTAAATATGGGATATAGGAGCATGTGAATGCATAAGCATGACAGAGTAAGAAATGTGTTACATGTATCTTGGCTATATGCATCAGAGCAAAAGATGTGAATATGGGAAATGTACCTTCATGCTCATAAGTTCTTCTTGCAAACAGTATGTACATCAGCAAGAATTCCACACATGACTGTGATTCATATACTTACCTTGTGGTCTTGAGTTGGCTTAGGATGGAATGAACCTGCGTAAACAAGGTTAAATAACACAGATACACCTACTAGCCAGAGAAAACAAAAGAAACCACAAGAGTACCAAGACTGGGATGACATGTAGAGAGTGAGTACTAAGTACTCCATTTGATATGTACATGTCCCCAAAGGTAAGGATGTGCAATGAATTCAAGGATTCCCTTCCCTTAGATGTCTTATTCCCCCTGAATCTACCATGGGATACTGGGAGAAGATAGGTAACAGAAAATCAGAGCTCAAAGAAAAATAGACAAAGCAAACGCAAACAAACAAATATGAACATGTCTTTCCCCTCTTAAAGACATGCGACTTCTCTCCTCTTGAACACTGAGCATCTGGGGTCCTTGATGATTACTCTCTCTCTCCCCTTGAGTATTCTCTCCCCCTATAGATGTGATTAAGCTTTGATGTGATCTCTCTCTCCCCCTTTGACATCAATTTCCAAGAAGGGTTCTTCTGGACTTTTGTTTCAAATGGGTTTGGTCCTTGAGTCACAGAACAAAGCAGCAAGTTGAATGTGATGCTGGTAGAGGACAAGAATCATTGAGTGGAGCTGGATCAAAAAGAATGCAGGAACAAGTGGCAAGGTGTCTTTCCTGTAGTGAAATCGGTGGCACCGAGTTTTATGCTTCGGTTGCACCGAAAGGTTTCGGTTGGACCGAAGGCAATATACCGGTGTGACCGATTTCATCACAGAGAAAACACTTGTCACCTCAGCTCACTAGACAAGTAGGATCTCACAAGGATTTGCAAGGAATTAACTGAAAGATTTGCAATGAATTGGATGCAAGGAATGGAGAACAGAAACTAAAAGAAAAGAAATCTAGATGAAGTTTTTTTTGAAAGGGGAAACAAATATGCATGAGACAAATGCAAGAGCACAGAAAAGAACACAAGAGAACTTCATCTAGAATTGATTAGCGACAAAATCACCTATGTTAGAGTATATTGACTTAGGAGTCAAGTGAGATCACTTGATCATAGGTCATACTCATCGTTTAAGCTCAAAATGGGGTTACCATTTTTCGTTTAAGCATCTTGATGTATTCACATCTTGTCGAGTTGCTTCGACTCATGACTTGGAGTAAAGCTTCTCTAAGATGGAATAACATACCTTGGGTGGTGGTGTTGATCGTGATCATGTAGTTGAACTTGTGTGGATTGCTCAAAATTGATGTATCTCATCAAGAGTTGGGAGCACCACTTTGGAATTTGAGTTCATCTACCTACATGGGTTAGTTTTTGCAAGGAAGAGCACTTGTGTATGCAAAATTACAATCATGATACTCAATAACAAATTTTCCAAAGGATATGTTTGAATGGTTCAGTGCTTCCTTGTCTTCAACCACCATTGTACAGAGACTTGGTGATGTAGAGATTTCTCAAGATGTGAGTGAGTTGTAATCTCGCAGATTTAGATTCATCCAAGTACCTACACGGGTTAGATAACATGCAAGGTGCAAATATATCCAACACATAAGATTATCATCATAAGAGAAATATCAAAGATTAGTCATAGGATCATGTCTTACATGTATCAAATGGAGTTCCTACTCCAGGTTTGAAGCATCAATGATGTTCAATTCACCTCTTAACCTGCAAAACACTTTCTCATCAAGTGGTTTAGTGAAAATATCCGCTAACTGCTTATCGGTGCGAACATGTTTAAGATTAATGTCCCCATTGGCAACATGATCTCGAATGAAATGATGACGAACTCCAATATGCTTAGTTCGAGAGTGTTGCACGGGATTGTGAGCAATCTTGATAGCACTTTCATTGTCATAAAGAAATGGGACATGTTTCACATATATCCCATAATCTTTAAGAGTTTGGGTCATCCAAAATAATTGAGCACAACATGAACCAGCGGCAATGTATTCCCCTTCGGCGGTGGATAAGGATACCGAGTTTTGTTTCTTGGAAGACCAAGACACAAGAGATCTACCAAGAAATTGACAAGTACCTAAAAGTGGACTTTCTATCAACCTTTTCACCGGCGTAGTCCGAGTCGGAGTAGACAACAAGATTAAAAGAGGCCCTCTTTGGATACCAAATGCCAAAATTTGGTGTATGGATTAAGTATCTCACTATCCTTTTCACGGCCTTAAGATGACATTCTTTAGGAGCAGCTTGATATCATGCACACATGCACACACTTAGCATAATATCGGGACGTGAAGCACATAGATATAACAAAGAACCAATCATAGAGCGATAAACCTTTTGATCAACCGGTTCACCATCTTTGGTCAAATCAAGATGTCCACTAGTAGGCATGGGTGTAGTCATACCTTTGCATTCTTGCATATTGAACTTCTTGAATAAGTCCTTGGTGTACTTCGTTTGAGAAACAAAGTACCTTCCTTAGTTTGCTTGATTTGCAACCCAAGAAAGAATTTGAGTTCACTCATCATAGACATCTCAAACTTCTCCGACATTAGCTTTCCAAACTTTTCACTAAAATGAGGGTTAGTTGAACCAAATATAATATCATCAACATAGATTTGGCACACAAATAGTTCTCCATTAACCCTTTTAGTAAAAAGAGTAGAATCAATTTTTCCAATTTCAAAGCCTTTTTCAATAAGGAACTTGGTCAAGCATTTATACCATGCTCTAGGAGCTTGTTTAAGACCGTAAAGAGCTTTGTGAAGTTTGTAAACATGATTGGGTTTCTTAGGATTGACAAAGCCGGGAGGTTGCTTAACATAAACTTCCTCCTCTATTTCACCATTTAGAAAAGCACTTTTAATGTCCATTTGGTACAAGGTGATATCATGGTGATTAGCATAGGCAAGTAAGATGCGAATGGACTCAAGTCTAGCAACGGGAGCATAAGTCTCACCATAGTCCATACCTTCGACTTGTGTGTAGCCTTGGGCGACGAGACGTGCTTTGTTGCGAACTACTTGTCCATCTTCATCTTGCTTGTTGCGAAACACCCATTTGGTACCGATGATGTTGTGGTTGTTGTCGGGCTTCTCAACCAATGTCCAAACTTGGTTTCTCTCAAAGTTGTGTAGCTCTTCATGCATAGCATTTATCCAATCCGGATCTTCCAATGCTTCTTCAACCTTCATAGGTTCAATGCTAGAGATGAATGAATAGTGTTCACAAAATTTAGCTAAACGAGTTTTAGAGCGAGTGATTCTCCGGTTTGGATATCATTGTAGATTTTCTCGATGGGATGGTCTTTAGCAACTCTTGCTCGAACTCGTGAAAGCTTTTGCTTGGATATAGGTGGAACATCTTCTTCATCTTGTTCTTCTTCTTGGCCTTCTTCATTGTTGACGTTGTCGTTCTCTTGTCGTGGTGGAGAAGGAGGTTGTTGACGTTCATCTTGGTGTACTTCCTTGTTTTCTTCGTCTTGGTGTGTCCCACTTGTGGATGCTTTTGTATCAACTCTTGGTTCACCTTGTCGTGAGGTGGAAGCTTCCACTTGGACGGACGAGGTACTCTCCTTCACCTCCGTTGGACGAATCTTGCCAATAGACAAGTCTTAAATTGCTTCCGAGGGGTCTTTGTCTCCTACATCAATTGGCAATTGCTCTAATTGCGAGCCGTTAGATTCATCAAACTTCACATCTACCGTCTCTTCAACCTTTCGGGTGAGCCATAACCAAGTAGGACACCTTCATGAGACTTAGGAGCAAATTTAGAACGATGATGCTTATCAAGAATGTAGCACTTTGAGCCGAATACTCGAAAGTATCCAACTTTGGGTTTGTTACCGGTAAGGAGCTCGTATGCCGTCTTGCCGAGTAGCTTGTGAAGATACAAGCAATTTATTGCGTGACAAGCTGTCTCAACCGCTTCCGCCCAAAAGTGCTTCGGCGTCTTGTACTCATCAAGCATCGTTCTCGCCATTTCGATGAGCGTCCGGTTCTTCCTCTCAACAACTCCATTTTGTTGAGGTGTGTACGTAGCCGAGAACTCATGTGAAATCCCTTCTTCGTCAAGAAAGGTGTCCACATTTGCGTTCTTGAACTCCTTTTCGTTGTTGCTGCGAACCTTCTTGATCTTCAATTCAAATTGATTTTGGGCCTTCCTAGCGAAGTTTTTGAAGATCTTTTGGACCTGCGATTTATCATCGAGAAAGAACACCCACGTAAATCTTGAAAAATCATCAACTATAACTAGACCAAAAGAATTTCCACCGAGACTTTTGTAGGCGTTGGGACCAAAAAGATCCATGTGAAGTAGCTCGAGTGGCCTCCTTGTGGTCATGACATTCTTTACGGGATGCCTCCCTCCAACATGTTTACCTGCTTGACAAGCACTGCAAAGTCTATCCTTATCAATTATGACATCGTTAACGCCAAGGATATGATTTCCTTTAATAAGCTTGTCAAGGTTTCGCATGCCCACATGACCTAGTCGTCTATGCCACAACCAGCCTTTAGAGGATTTAGCAATAAAGCAAGTTCTAGGTTGAGCCTTTTTAGTGAAATCAACAATGTAAAGATCACCTCTACGTATACCGGTAAAGACCATTTTATGATTATCTCTATGAAACACTTGGCAATCTACCTTAGTAAATAGGACATTGAAACCGAAATCAGCAAGTCTAGATACCGAAAGTAAATTGTACCCAAGAGATTCAACGAGCATGACATTTTGTATGGAGCTATCATGTGAGATGGCCACCTTACCGAGGCCAACCACCTTACCCTTTGAGTTGTCACCGAAAGTGACATACTTTCGAGGGCCGTCGTTTTCAGCAAGCTCATGAAACATATCTTTATCTCCAGTCATGTGATCGGTACCTCCACTGTCAAGAACTCATTCCTTTCCTCCTGCCATATATCTCCGAAGATTTGCCATAAGACCAAAGTGTCTCATTGCATCATCAAGATCAAAGTCACTATCATCATCCTCGTCATAGTATCCATGTTCAACATCGTCATGTGGTGGATCGATTCCTAGAGAGGGAGATTCGTTAGAGTGAGTTTGACATTGATCTTCTTTATGAATTTTAATAGCTTCAAAAATAATATCACTAATAATTCCAACATCTCCTTTGGCACGCATAAGGTTTGTAAGCTCAAATAGACAATCACCAAACATAGGATCATTGAAATTCATCTTACTCAAGGCAATAGACTTATGGAGAATTTCATCTAGATTTTTCAAGGAATAATTTGGAAAACATTCCTCAAGAAATTTCTATATAGTGTAGGCACACTCAAGAGTAGGCAAACATCCAATCAAGTTTCTAGGCAAGCCTCTAGTGATAAGAGTAACAGTTCTAAGATTGCGAATCATGTCAATTGACTCATCAAGGGTAGGATGCATAGGATCAACATGAGGTGCACAAGGGCTAGCAATGTACTTGTTCAAATGATATTCATTGAAAATCACAAGCATCTCATTTTTCCACTCATGAAAATACTCTCCATCAAGTATAGGCACTCTATATCTAAGACTCCCCAAATTAGACTCATCCATCTTCCTCCAATGATGTTTAAACCAAGGCAATGGAGACCAAACCTCTGATACCAATTGAAAGGATCGAGAAGAGGTGTCTAGAGGGGGGGTTAGACACTAAGTGAAAAGGTGCAGTTTTTAATTTCTTTAAGTTGAAGTGGAGTTTTGGCACAAGTTTAACAGTCGCAATACATAACAAGCAATCATGCAAAGAGTATATGAGCAGCGAAAAGTAAAGCATGCAACTTGCAAGAATGTAAAGGGATGGGATTGGAGTGTGCAAACGCAATTTGGAGACACGGAGATTTTTGAGCCGTGTTTCCGATAGGTGGTGCTATCGTACATCCACGTTGATGGAGACTTCAACCCACGAAGGGTAACGGCTGCGCGAGTCCACGGAGGGCTCCACCCACGAAGGGTCCACGAAGAAGCAACCTTGTCTATCCCACCATGGCCATCGCCCACGAAGGACTTGCCTCACTAGTGTAGATCTTCATGAAGTAGGCGATCTTCTTGCCCTTATAAACTCCTTGGTTCAACTCCACAATCTTGTCGGAGGCTCCCAAGTGACACCTAGCCAATCTAGGAGACACCACTCTCCAAGAAGTAACAAATGGTGTGTTGATGATGAACTCCTTGCTCTTGTGCTTCAAATGATAGTCTCCCCAACACTCAACTCCCTCTCACAGGATTTGGATTTGGTGGAAAGAAGATTTGAGTGGAAAGCAACTTGGGGAAGGCTAGAGATCAAGATTCATATGGTAGAAATGGAATATCTTGGTCTCAACACATGAGTAGGTGGCTCTCTCAGAAAATGGATGTTAGAAGTGTAGGCACGTTTTGATGGCTCTCTCCACAAATGAAGAGTAGGTGGAGGGGTATATATAGCATCCACACAAAATCTAACCGTTACACACAACTTACCAATCTCGGTGGGACCGAATCGTTAAACTCGGTCGGACCGATTTAGCAAATAATGTGACCGTTAGGATTTTCGATGGGACCGACATTCAACTTAGTAGGACCGATATGGTTAGGGTTAGGGCATAACGTAATCTCGGTGAGACCGATTACTCAAACTCGGTGGGACTGGCGGTGTCAAAACCGGCGGATCTCAGGTAGGGGGTCCCGAACTGTGCGTCTAGGCGGATGGTAACAGGAGACAAGGGACACGATGTTTTACCCAGGTTCGGGCCCTCTTGATGGAGGTAAAACCCTACGTCCTGCTCGATTAATATTGATGATGTGTGTTACAAGAGTGGATCTACCACGAGATCAAGGAGGCTAAACCCTAGAAGATAGCCTATGGTATGATTGTTTTTCATCCTATGGACTAAAGCCATCCGGTTTATATAGACACCGGAGAGGGCTAGGGTTATACAAAGTCGGTTACAAAGGTAGGAGATCTGCATATCTGTATCGCCAAGCTTGTCTTCCACGCCAAGGAAAGTCCCATCCGAACACGGGACGAAGTCTTCGATCTTGTATCTTCATAGTCTTGGAGTCCGGCCGATGATGATAGTTCGGCTATCCGGACACCCCCTAGTCCGGGACTCCCTCAGTAGCCCCCGAACCGGGCTTCAGCGACGACGAGTCCGGCGCGTATATTGTCTTCGGCGTTGTAAGGCGGGTTCTCCTTCAAACTTCATGTTCCTGTCGAATAGTGTCCGGCTTCCTTATAAATGTTGCGCTCCTTGGCTTCTACGCCCAATAATGGCCTTCTTCCACGTGTCGTACGAATGCGAAAGGCTGGGGTATTTTTACATTTTACCCCCTAGCCGTGCGAACGAGCTGCCTATAAGAGAGGCAAGGATCTAGATCCAGCTCACACCATCCTCCATCCGCAAGTTCTCATCGAAGCGCCTCTGACAAAAATCCATTCCATCATGGATAGTCGACGCGGCTCCTCCTCTCGCGCTCCCAGCCCTAAGCCAGGAGATTGGGAGAGATGCTCAGTTCCACACAGCGAGCTAGTGGCGCTCCAAACTGAGGGATATCTTCCCCCAGCTTTCATGGTTCCGGTTCGAGCCGGACTGGCCACCTATAAGGGTGGAAAGCAGGCGGAGAGCGTCCCCAACCCTTCCAAAGGAGAGCGGGTATGCTTTGTTCCTTATCTAATAAGGGGACTCGGATTTCCCATACATCCGTTTCTCTGGGGGCTCCTAGAGTTCTACGGACTCCAGCTTCACCACCTCACGCCCGCCTCCATTTTGCACATCGCGGGCTTCGTAGCTCTCTACGAGCTGTTCTTCGGCATCGAGCCCCATTTTGCGCTGTGGAAGAGATTGTTTTGTCTCGTACCCCATTCTCATGAGGGGTCGATATATCAAGTGGGCGGAGCCGAAATATGGCGCATCGCCGGGACCGGATATCTATCCGGCACCCCAAAGAAGGCGTCCGAAGATTGGCCTTCGGAATGGTTCTACATGGAGGACGCCCCTCTACCGGATCCAGTTCGGATCGGCCTCCCGGAGTTCAGCAATGCTCCCTTGAAGAAACGCCTGAGTTGGCGCCCGCGGAGCCCTCAACGGGAAGATGATAAGAGCGTCCATTATCTGATGGGCCGGATTAGGTTACTGGCCCACTCCGGATTGACCATGATTGGAGTCATGGCCACGTGCATTATGTGAGGGGTGCAGCCACTCCAATATAGGGGCCACCCTATGTGGGATTTCAACGGGGAAGATGACGCCACCCATCATGGCCGCAAAGGGCCAGGCTCGGCAGCCGATCTGGCAAAGATCCTATCCGGCTTGTACAAGGGAGAGGAGAAGGACTTCCTCTGCACGAATCCGTTGAATGGATTCTCTATGAATAACCCTCGGAGCTGGGTAAGCGGATGTTCATCTACCCGATCCATACTTTCAAAGTCAAGTATCTTACTTTGTGATTTTGACGCAGGAGCTGCGCCGGGACATGGAGGGCATACGAAGCCTAACTCCACAGCCCGAGGATCCGGAACGATCCTTTGATCCGACCTCCGAAGAGGATCCGGACATAAAGGTGGAGCTGATTGACGGGGTGTTCCACCAACTTAGCATGGACAATGCCCTAGTCGCCATTACGGCTGACTACGTCGGTTTGTTTCTGGCCTCCCAGGTGACTATGACCGAGGTCTTGACACCATCGTTTGATTCGCGCTCAATTCTGACCATCCCATACTGATGGTGCGTCGCAGGAGGTGCCTTTAAGGCGGGAAGCTGAACCCGCGGCGGCCGACCAACAAGGGTGAGTCCGGCCTAGCAGGCGGAGGAGGAGTGCGACGCGAACCGAGACGTCGCCGCAACGGTATGGAGCACCGCTATTTTTGTAAGGGAAGGATCCCCAGGAGGTATATTAATGCTCATAACTTTTCTAGAAAGAGCGCTCGCCGGACAGTGTCCGGAGAGGTTGCCAATCAAGCCTCCGCCAGCCATGCTCCAACGCATGGTCCAGGAGGGGAGGCGAATACAAGGCATGAGCCAGACGTTCCTCCGACGGAGGATGCCGACAGGCTGTCCGCCACCCGGTCTGAGGTGGAGAGCGCCATGAATCACAGGCGTCGCCGGACAGTTCTTCGTGACGCGTGTTTCTCCCCGGAGGCATTAAATGCCTTTGATGCGGGAAACGCGCACCTTCGTGCCACTCAAGATGGGCTAACCAGAGCCACGGAGCAGTATGTGAAAGACATACGGGTAAGTAATTTTAATAGTTATATATGCCAGTAGCCCCCGAGACTTAAAATAGTTAAAATAACTGATTTAAGGATCAATTTATTATGCAGGATCTTACGGAGAAGAATACCCATCTGTCCCAGGAGCTCCAAGAGTGCAAGGCCCAACTTGAGGCCGCACTGGCCGCCACAGGGGGAGCCACAGAGACCCCCGCTGGTAAGACGTACTTTGAAAAGATAATTAATTAACAAAGTGCGGCGTGAATCTGACAATAATATTGCAGAGGGCGCCGGACTAGATCCGGACAAGCAACAGCTACTGCGTCAGCTAAAGGCCGGCGAGAGGGTGCTTATGAAGGTGCAGCAGGAGAGAAACAAGCTCCAAGATGCCCACACCCAGCTAGGAGAAGAGCTGAAAGGTGTTCGGGCCCAGCTGTCTGGCTCCGTGAAGGAGAATCAGCGGCTTCGTCGCGGCATTTATAGTAAGTGCTTGAGCAAATTCCTTTGAAAAGAAGAATTCGGCGAGGAAGTCGATTGACAGAAATATGTCTTTAGGTGTGCTCACAGGTCGCCCTGCGGAGGAAATGCCTGGGTCAACGGGTGACCAACTTCCCGAGCTGGTGCAATTGCTCGAACGTGTTCGGCAGGCGATGAGTGGCGTCGTTCAGGCTTTATGGCCATCCGTCTCCCTACCCGAGGGCCTTGGTGAGGCTTGCTGAGAAGCTTCAGGGAGCACGGCGACGCCTCCGTCTGTGGAAGATATCGGCCTGCCGTCAGGGCGCCAGGGAGGCCTGGGCCATGGTGAAGACGCGGTACCCGAAGGCTGACCCAAACCACATGGCCGAGGTCGGACCTGCGGGGCCTGATGGGAAGGAGATCCCTGTGAGCTTGATGTACGGCCAAGTAGAACTGGCCGCGAAATATTCCCAACAGGACTGTAAATTAGACAGCCTGTTAGATGGGATTGAGGAGGAGTACAATCAGTCAGTTTGACGATGTAATTTGAAATGACATGTAAAATGCCTTCTAGCCGGATTGTAGATCGTTTGTCTTTGCGGACCGTTTCGCTTCAACCTCGGGACCCAACAGTCCGGAGTGTGTCCGAATACCCTTACGGTTATAAAAGAACCGGGGCATGCATGGAGACAAGGCGTCGGGGTCATAATTGCTTTATCAGACAAGTGCCCAACTAGCTATGTTATATTACATGGTTAGTAAGAAACATCTTCCAGGGAGAATAGTTCCGTTAAGGGTTCCTTTCCCTGGGAGGCATGCCCTAAAGTGCAATGCCGGACTGCGGAAATAGCAGAAAAAGCATCTGGGGGCAGATAAATAAGTAAGTAATAAATCATCTTTCAAGTCACCGACCGAATATTCTCTTAAGAACGCTAGCTTTCGGCTTCACCCAGTCTGAGGTACACATCCGGCTGACCCGGCAGTAACAATCGCAGAGGTGCTCCCTTTACCTCCTAGCCGAACAATCGGGAACGTAGGGGTAAGCACAGGAGCCAGGCAACCCAGCTTGGCCAAAACTTAAGTCATATCGATGCATATAATGGTGAATAAAAGGTACATGCGGAAGTATGACACATGTGTTGGGCATGAAGCCCGTATGAATAAGCTTCTGTTAAAGAAGCCCCCAGGTATAATGAGTGCTAGGAGCACATCAAGTGTGTGCGAACAAAGCGCAAATCAGCCTATAAAAGGTATTGAAAAAAAGTGGGAAGAAGGAGGGGGACAAGAGACAGTAAAAATATAAAAAGGTGGACGGGGAGTGAGACGAACTCTGAGTCCGGCGTTAGGCGTAGAATCTTCGGAGACGGGCTGCGTTCCATGGGTTCGGCTCGAGTCGGTTGTCAGATGCGTTATGTAGACGGTATGCTCCGCCGGTCAGGACTTGGTCGATGATGAAGGGACCTTCCCACTTGGGCTTAAGTTTGTCCTTTTTCTTGTCCGGCAGGCATAGAACAAGTTCACCAACATTGTAAATTTTGGCCCATACTTCTCTGCTTTAATATCTTCGAGCCTGCTGCTGATAAAATGTGGAACGAGCCTTTGCCACGTCCCGCTCCTCCTCTAAGGCGTCCAAACTGTCCTGCCGATCCAACTCGGCTTCTCTTTCTTCGTACATGCGCACACGAGGTGAGTCATGAATTATATCGCAGGGCAAAACTGCCTCTGCGCCATATACCATAAAAAATGGTGTGAATCCAGTAGTTCGGTTTGGCGTGGTCCGCAGCCCCCAGAGTACGGAGTCGAGCTCCTCTACCCAATGCGTGTTAGATTCCTTGAGGGACCGCACTAGTCTGGGTTTGATGCCGCTCATGATTAGACCATTTGCTCGTTTGACTTGACCGTTAGTTTGGGGGTGATAGACTGAGGCGTAATCGAGCTTGATGCCCATGTTTTTGCACCAGAGTTTAACCTCGTCGGCCGTGAAATTCGTGCCGTTATCAGTGATGATGCTGTGGGGGACGCCAAAACGGTGTACTACCCCGGATATGAAGTCTATCACAGGTCCGGATTCTGCCGTTTTAACCGGCTTGGCCTCAATCCATTTGGTGAATTTGTCCACCATGACCAATAAGTATTTGTGCTTGTGGGTTCCCCCTTTAAGGGGTCCAACCATGTCAAGCCCCCAGACCGCGAACGGCCAGGTGATGGGTATAGTTTTGAGGGCGGTGGGTGGCATGTGGCTCTGATTAGCAAAGAGCTGGCAACCGACGCATCGTTGGACTAAGTCCTGAGCATCTGCCCGGGCTGTCGGCCAATAAAATCCTGTACGGAAGGCCTTGCCTACAAGGGCCCGGGCTGCAGCGTGGTGCCCGCCGAGTCCGGCGTGAATTTCAGCCAGGAGATTTCGCCCTTCCTCTTCGGAGATACACCTTTGAAGGACTCCGGTTGTGCTTTTCTTATAAAGTTCTCCCTCATGGACCTTGTAGGCTTTAGATCGCCGAACTATGCAGCGGGCCTCATTTTGGTCTTTCGGAAGTTCCTGCCGATTAAGTAGGCTAGGAATGGTTCTGTCCACGGGGCAATTACTGCCATTATTTCGTGGGCTGAAGGTGTTATTTCATTGGCTGAGCCGCCGATTGTGTCAGAATGGTCTGAGTTAGGTGATGCAGCTGGCTCCGGATTGTTATTTCCGGACTCCTCTTCCCATAATACGGATGGCTTAAAGAGCCGTTCCAGGAAGATGTTTGGAGGGACGGCGTCTCGTTTCGCGCCGATGCGTGCTAACACGTCTGCTGCCTGGTTATTATCCCGGGCTACATGGTGGAATTCGAGTCCTTCGAACCGAGCTGACATTTTTAGGACGGCGTTGCGGTAAGCTGCCATTTTTGGATCTTTGGCGTCAAAGTCTCCATTTACTTGGGATATTGCGAGGTTTGAATCCCCGCGCACCTCTAGGCGTTGAATGCCCATGGAGATTGCCATCCGGAGGCCATGTAGAAGGGCCTCGTATTCGGCTGCGTTGTTGGAGTCCATGTACATTATTTGAAGTACGTATTGGATTGTGTCTCCAGTTGGGGACGTCAAGACGACGCCAGCCCCCAAGCCAGCCAACATTTTGGATCCGTCGAAATGCATGATCCAGTTGGAGTACGCGCCGTACTCTTTAGGGAGTTCGGCTTCGGTCCATTCGGCGACGAAGTCAGCCAGAACCTGCGACTTTATAGCTCGCCGTGGTTTGTAGGTTATGTCAAATGGTAAGAGCTCAATAGCCCATTTTGCAATCCTGCCCGTTGCGTCGCGATTGTTTATAATATCGTTGAGAGGTACTTCGGAGGCCACCGTTATGGAACACTCTTGAAAGTAGTGTCGCAGCTTCCGGGATGCCATGAACACCGCATACGCTATCTTTTGATAGTGTGGGTACCGGGACTTGCATGGAGTTAGGACAGTGGATACGTAGTACACTGGTTTTTGAAGAGGGAATCTGTGCCCTTTTGTTTCTTGTTCGACGATGAGTACCGCGCTGACAACTTGATGTGTTGCTGCGATATATAATAACATAGGTTCGCCCAGGTTGGGCGCGGCTAGGACCGGATTTGTTGCCAGTATGGCCTTTATTTCTTCGAGTCCGGCTGTGGCAGCATCCGTCCATTCGAAATGTTCGGTGCGCCGGAGGATGCGGTAGAGGGGCAGAGCCTTTTCTCCCAAACGGGAGATGAAGCGGCTTAAGGCCGCTACGCATCCGGTTAGTTTTTGTATTTGCTTGAGGTCTTTTGGAATATCCAATTGTGACAGAGCTTGGATCTTGGCCGGATTTGCTTCAATTCCTCTACCGGATACAATGAAGCCCAAGAGCTTTCTGGCTGGTACTCCGAAGACGCATTTTTCCGGATTGAGCTTAATGTCATATGCTCAGAGGTTGTTGAAATGTCACCCTCAAGTCTTCTACTAGAGTTTCGACGTGTTCGGTCTTGACGACCACATCGTCGGCGTATGCCTCTACTGTTTTGCCTATCTGGGTAGCCAGACATGTTTGAATCATGCGCTGATATGTTGCGCCGGCGTTTTTGAGTCTGAAGGGCATTGTGTTGAAGCAGAATGGCCCATATGGAGTAATGAATGCCGTTGCGGCCTGGTCTTTCTCCGCCATCTTGATTTGATGGTATCCGGAGTATGCGTCGAGGAAGCACAATGAATCGTGCCCTGCGGTAGCATTGATGATTTGGTCGATGCGAGGGAGAGGGAAAGGGTCCTTTGGACAGGCCTTGTTAAGGTCTTTAAAATCGACGCAGAGGCGCCAGGATTTGTCCTTTTTTGGTACCATTACTAGATTGGCTAGCCAGTCCGGATGTTTTATATCTCTGATGAATCCGGCTTCTAAGAGTTTGGCTAGCTCCTCTCCCATTGCCTGTCTTTTGGGTTCGGAAAATCGCCGAAGAGCTTGTTTGACTGGCTTGAATCCTTTTAGGATATTTAGGCTGTGCTCTGCCAGCCTGCGTGGGATTCCTGGCATGTCTGAAGGGTGCCAGGCAAAAATGTCCCAATTTTCCCGAAGGAATTCTCGTAGTGCGGCTTCGACATCAGGACTTAATTGTGCCCCAATGGAGGCCGTCTTTGTGGGGTCCGTTGGATGGACCTGAAATTTGACTATTTCGTCTGCTGGTTTAAAAGAGGTGGACTTGGACCTCTTATCGAGTATCACATCGTCCCTATCCACCGTGGAGCGCAGCGCAGTTAGTTCCTCTGCCGCTAGGGCTTCGGACAATGCCTCTAGGGCCAGTGCGGCTGTCTTATTTTCAGCGCGGAGTGCTGTATCTGGATCACTGGCGAGAGTGATTATTCCATTGGGTCCGAGCATTTTGAGCTTCATGTACCCGTAATGGGGTATAGCTTGGAAGATTGTGAATGCCTCTCGCCCTAACAAAGCGTGATATCCGCTGCCGAATGGGGCCACTTGGAACATGACCTCTTCGGACCTGTAATTTTCCGGTGAGCCGAACACTACATCTAGTGTGATTTTTCCTGTGCAGCATACTTCTCGACTAGAGATTATCCCTCTGAAGGTTGTGCTGCTTCGCTCAATGCGGCTCCAGTCAGTTTCCATTTTTTGAAGGGTTTCCTCATAGATGAGGTTTAATCCGCTGCCGCCATCCATGAGTACCTTAGTAAGACGGAAACCGTCCACTATCGGACTGAGGACCAATGCGGCTGGTGCTCTAGCTGTTCGGAATTTAGGTTCGTCGCTGGCGTTGAAGGTGATAGCCGCGTCGCTCCATGGATTTGTTGTTGCTACTTGGTAGACTTCGGCGAGGCTGCGGATTGTTCGTTTCCGCATATTATTTGATGCGAAAGTCTCAAAGACTGTTAATACCGTACTGGTATTGCTAGGTTGGTTGCCCGGGGCTAAAAAGCCTACGCCACTTTTGGCCACCTACCGTAGTATCCAACACGCTCGAAGGCTATGTGTTGGAGTGGCGCCCTCTGAAATGTGGATTTTGCAGGGTCCGTTGAGCCATCCCTCCAGTACGGTTCCATACCCTTTAGGGGGTTTTTGCTTTTTGGTTTTTAACCCAGGTGCTTGAGTATGAAGCACCCTTTTACTTCGGACTGGGGTTGTATCCAGGGCCGGATTGTCCCAAAACCTAGTTTCGGTTTTCCAGGCACTCTCCATCGCGCAGTATTTTCGTACGATGGTCGCTAGGTTGGCGAAGCGTGAAACTTCGCGACGACTGATGGCGTTTATGATTCCCTTGTCCGTGCAATTGTTGCAGAAGATTGAAATCGCGCTTTCTTCACGGCAGTCCTTTATCCTGTTCATAACCAGGAGGAATCTGACCCAGTAATGATGTACTGTTTCATCGGGCTCTTGCCGTATTTGAGATAGATCGCTTATGTTTGGGTGGGCGGGTGGAATTAAGTTCGGAACCCTGCCCGATCTAGGGCTCAAAGGCCAAGAAGCTTCTGGATTCGGAAGCTTGGTTTGCTGAGCGCTTTCCAACAAATCTGGTCTGATGCCTGACTATAGGTTCAGTATTTGATTAGCGTCCGTCCCTCCGTGGGAATCCGGCATGGAGGGATCCGAAATCCGGACATAGTTGGATTTTAACATAGAAGAAGAGTCGCCGCATTGTTCCTCTACACGACAACGTGGTGGGTAACCTGGGGAGAGTTAATTTCTCTCAGATCGGTTTTAAGCCCAATCTGATCGTAGTCGGTAGCGACTCCCAGGACGGCGATGCAATCCAAGAGCTCGTTTACGGAGGAGAGCTCAATCGGATCTAGCTGCTCGGCGAATTCCGAGCTGACGTGAAGATCGCTTTTAATGACTTGAGAGGTCATTGTCGGGGCGGTGGCCGAACAGGCGGTCATGAGAAAACCGCCTAGCCGGATAGTCTGGCCGGCGGCCAAAGCTCCCTTGACGACGGCGCCGTCTTTAAAGACGGGAAAAGGCATCCTTCCTGATGGTGACGGCACAGAGGAACTCTCAATGAAAGCACCAATGTCGGTGTCAAAACCGGCGGATCTCGGGTAGGGGGTCCCGAACTGTGCGTCTAGGCGGATGGTAACAGGAGACAAGGGACACGATGTTTTACCCAGGTTCGGGCCCTCTTGATGGAGGTAAAACCCTACGTCCTGCTTGATTAATATTGATGATGTGTGTTACAAGAGTGGATCTACCACGAGATCAAGGAGGCTAAACCCTAGAAGCTAGCCTATGGTATGATTGTTGTTCGTCCTATGGACTAAAGCCATCCGGTTTATATAGACACCGGAGAGGGCTAGGGTTACACAAAGTCGGTTACAATGGTAGGAGATCTACATATCCGTATCGCCAAGCTTGCCTTCCACGCCAAGGAAAGTCCCATCCGGACACGGGACGAAGTCTTCAATCTTGTATCTTCATAGTCTTGGAGTCCGGCCGATGATGATAGTTCGGCTATCCGGACACCCCCTAGTCCGGGACTCCCTCAGGGATCAACAATTTTTTGGCCTAATGAAGGTAACCAGAGAAGTGTGGTCAGGCAAATCGGTGGGACCGATCCGAAATGGGATCACACGAGATTTAGTAACTTAGTGAGAAAGCATGATTTTGAAGCCAGTAGGACCGATTACACAAACTCGGTGTGACCGATTTTGGTAGTTTTCCAGAGAGTTGCAGGCAAATTGGACATACACAAACTCAGAGGCGATTTTGGTAAAATACCAGAAGTTGCATTGTATCTCGGTACGATTTCAACTCGTTAGACGATTTTGTAATGCAATACACAGAGGTTACAATCCATCTCGGTGAGACCGGATCCCTATCGTTGAGACTGATTTGCCAGGGTTTGTGGTAGTAGGCTATGACATTGAACTCGGTGGCGCCGGATAGAAGAATCGGTGGGGCCGAGTTTGAGCTTTGGTTTAGGTCATATGTGTGGATGTGAGAAATTAGTTGAGGGCTTTGGAGCATATCACCAAGCATTTTGAGCAAGCAGGCCATTAAGCAACACCTCATCCCTTCTTGATAGTATTGGCTTTTCCTATAGACTCAATGTGATCTTGGATCACTACAATAGAAAATGTAGTCTTGAGCTTGGAGCTTGAGCCAATTCTTTTGTCCTTAGTATCTTGAAGGGGTTTCACATCCTCTAGTCCACGCCACTTAATTGTTGAACTTATCTGAAACATACTAGGTAAAAGTGTTAGTCCAACAAGAAGTATGTTGACATAAATTACCAAAATCACCTAGGGAGCACTTATGCTTTCAACTTCTCCTGTCCCAATCTCGGCATGAATTTGACCACCCATCTCGTATTTCCTTCGCCCAACTCGAGTGAATCCCTGGGCGGAACAACAAATGAAGCAACCATACCTCCATCGTGGCGGGGAATCTGGTGCGCCATACCTACCTCTCGCAGATTGAAATCTAGAGGTCCGCCTCGCGGCGAAATTTGCTCCACCGCGTCCTTTGACATGAATCTGACGACTCTGCCTCTGCCCACAGAACTACCTCCTCCCGCGATGGCTTGCCACCTGCATAGATCCTGGTCACCTCTGTCGGCGACGCGTGCGCGAGGATCTCGTACGCCTTCTCCTTCCTCGCTTTGGCACATCTCCTGACTTCCAACCTCCTCTCCGCCTCGCCATCTGCAACCGCGTCCCTAATGGGATCTGATCTGTCTGATCCATCTCTTCGCTCCTCTACCTGCCCACCCCACTCCAGCCACCGACCAGCCTTGCCGGCGTGCTCGTCTGCGTCGATGTCGACCTTGGAGAGGCGTGGGTGCACGACATCCACGAGGTCAACGGCAAGGGAACGGAGCGAAAGCTTTCTCATCAGCAGAGCCCCTAACCATCATCTTAGTGGCACACGGCTCCACGCATGTGCCTTTTTTGCTCTTATTTAGGCATGACTCGTTGGAAACGGGCGAGTCGATCATTTCTTATGAGCCAGGCTCTGGGCGACTTTGAATTGCATGCTATGCAAGCCCAGAGGCACGCGTAGATAACTAATCCGTTCAAAATTGCATTTATAGGACTAGGTGATATGCAGGTAACCAAACATGGGTCCACCCAGGAGAAGGCCAGATTCATCAATCACCGTCGAGCTGACGCTGGCTCCTGCCTGGATGCCCCTGAATTTTGTTGCTTTCAGGCGTGCGGCCACCAACGTACTACGTACGTATACATACGCACCCATTTTGTCGTGCCGCTGCTTTATTTTGTCGTGCCGCTGCTCTATGTGATAGGAGATTTGGCCTTTCAACCAGAGCCCCACCGATTTGCAGCGGTAGCATGATAGTGCCTTTTGCACGGCGATAAGTGCTCTCTCCTGCGCTCGCAACCATCCGTCGGGGCTGCGGCCGCTTTAACAAAATCGTCAGAATAAAAATTTACGGCCGTCGAAAGGCTGATTACTAGATTAGCCACATGATTAGGTTCGGTCGATGATCGGCGTCCACCTCTTGTTTTCTTGGAAGGAGAGAGCAGGTTCGGTAGTGATGACCTAATTCTACCATTCACTTAGTTTTTTTTTCTTTGAGGGAGTATCTGTACACAGTGACATATTTTGCACAAGTGTTAAAGTAGCATACAGTGTTTTCTTTAAGACAAAGTAGCACCTTCAGTACTGAAGGAGTGGGCCATAGCACTGTTGGTAATGTAGTGCGTTTCCGCTAATTAGGACATGTATTTTTGTTACATACATCATGGGAGAGGGGGTTGAAGCACCACCGAGCTAGTGTACACAACATGGAAGCAATCCACACTGTCTGGACGACAACTTTCTGTTACGAAAGTAACGGATAGCCCACGAGCACCTTCACACGATTCACTGTCGCCGAGCAATTTTCTGCAAATTAGGATTTTGCCTCTGCCCTGAGCATGCCAACGTGCCCGCACGGTGGCCCAGACAGTAACACAGTCGGAGTTGGTGAAGAAAAGATCAGGACATGCATGCACAAATTCCGTTCTGTAATTCGGTTCTTGTCTCCCTGGATCAAGGTCAACCCCCGTCTTTTACGCCGTAGAAGTCAAACTTTCTCTGTACGGACTTGCAATGGTGGTGTACGAGACCAACTTTCAGGTGCCGCACCGAGAAATGCTATGATGTAACAGCAGTCATGAAGCCTCTCACCGCATGATTTATCGCTGGACAATTCATGTAAAGCTTGAATAAAGACGGTGGCCTGTATAAAGCGGTACAGACGTCGTACGATCGACCTTCCGATCTCCTTGTCAACTGTATCATTCCACAGTTGACACGAACGTTCGGTTGTTCCCAGTAACATCCTCGTCCGCATGTGGGTGGCACATTGGGCCAGTGGGTTCTACAGGAAAAACGTGACGCCTTCAACCTACGGATCGCCATCAACTTCCTTCCGCCGGGCGATGTCGTCCGTATCTTGCATCCACTAGTGTATGAATTTCAACTATTTTTCGTCTCACATCTTACCTAGTAACACTGCAGAAGATGTCGTAAAAAGGTGAAAGAAACCGTGTAGAAGATCAGGCCAGCTTTTCCTAAGCGCACGACAGCGTCACCGGCAACATCAAGCAGGTCGCCAACCCGGGTACGGTACACCGAGTGCTTTTGCCATCAGCGCACGCACCGCTTTATGCACCCATCAGCCGCACACTAGATAGAGATTTGAAGTACAAGAGGGTACGTACCAGGGTTTGTGGCCTGCCTTTTCCAGGTCCAAACCCTAATTATACCAACGAGATAGCCTCCATTCCAGACATTATATTGTTTATATATTTGTTGCATCCACTTTGCTTTAACCAGTTTGGGCCAGACCATGATCGAAACCCGGCAAGGACGGTACCGGATGCACGGAGAAGACCAAGGGTGGAGTAGTAGTAGTGATCGAGCCAGTGACTGATGAGTGCGCACGATAGCAACTGTCAATTGAAATCCTTGTGCGCTTACCGAACTGTGAGTAGCTTTAGTTTACATAATACTACTATAATACGCGGGTCAGATGATGCTCTGATGGGATGTCGGAGTGAGGATAAATTGTCAGGTAGGAGTAGTAAGCTTTTGTGCGTCACACCAATGCACCCACACATGTCTTGCCAAGACACGGGGGCGAAGGGGGTACTGATGTGTCAATAGGTGGTCACTTCTCAAGCTACACGTTGGAGGCGACGAGGCGCGCCAGGTCAAACTGTGAGCACTAGCCACGGGGTTGATGCAGATTTGTTGGTGCGATGGCAGAGGATTAGATTACCCACAGTGAAAGTAACATACTCCCTCCGTTTCGAAATATAAGTCTTTTTAGAGATTCCACTATGGACTACATACGAAGCAAAATGAGTGAATCTACACTCTAAAATATGTCTATATACATTTGTATGTAGTTTGTAGTGGAATCTCTAAAAGACTTATATTTAGGAACAGATGGAGTAGTTAGTAATATTGAGTATATGTGTTATGTGCATGCTGTGTATTGAGTCCGCCTCCTAGTTCTTTGTATAGTTGAGGTTCGTGGCCCACATTTGTACATCATATATACGTGTCAATGCACGAAAAGCAATACATCGTGCAATCATACATGGTATCAGTTTTTAGGTTTTACCCCTAGTCTTCCGTTGTCGCCGCCGCCGCGCGCCTCCTCCGTGCCGTCGCCCGCGCACCGTGCACCGGTCACCGCTACTAGCTCTCCCCATCACGTGCGCGCTTCTCCAAGCCGCCGCCCGTCCGCATCACGCGACCCGCCAGCCCCACATCGCTCCACCCGCCAGCCCCGCGTCGCTTCCAGCTGCCATGTCGCTGCCGCCAACCGCCAAGTCACTGCTCCCTCCAGCCGCCGCCAACCCCGCCCGCCCGCATCACGTGCCAAGTCGTTGCTGCCGCCAAGCCGTTGCTGCCACCAAGCCATTGCTGTCCCGCCTGCCAGCCGAGCCGTCCAAGCCGCATGCACCGTCCCGTCCTAGCCATGTCGTCCGTCACCTCCTCCGCGTCCACGAACTCCAACCCGTTCGCCGACGCCAACCCTCCTGACGTCAACGACATCCGCAACCTCAACATCTTCAAGCGGGTGCCGGTTCGTCTCTCGCAGGCGGACTCCTCCTACTACACGTGGAAGACGTATTTTTCCCTCGTGTTTCGGGAGTATCACCTCATCGACCACGTGGACGGCACCGTCGACTCCAGCCTCATCCCCAAGTTCCATGACTAGTCCACCATCGACACCACGATCATCCGCTGGTTCTTCCTCACCATCTTGCCGGACCTCTTCCAGACGGTCGTGGCGGACGGTGACGATGCCTGCGTCGTGTGGACCAAGCTGAACGGGCTCTTCACCGACAACCAGCTCCAGCGTCGCGTTTTTTTGCAGCAAGAGTTTTTTGGGTGTCACCAGGACAACACCTCCATCGACGACTATTGTCGCCGCCTGAAGACTCTCGCTGACGAGCTCCGCGATATTGGCACGAAGATCGATGATGACCTCCTCCACAGCATGCTCACCGCTGGGCTCAACGAGGACTTCAGCAACGCCGCGGCGAACCTCAGCCTCATCCCCAACCCGTCCTTCGCCAAGTTCGTTGCGTACCTCCGCTTGGAGGAGCGGCGGATGAAGCAGGTGAAGGCGCGGGCCATCCACACTGCTCTCGCCGCCGGCACCACCCGTGGCGCCTCCGTGACGCCTCCAGCCGCCCCGGCCGCACCCCCGCCGCAGCGGCATCACACAGATCTAGATAAAATAGATTATGTGGCAATCAATAAATGAAGAAAGAGAGAAAAGTGATAACATAGCAAGTTACTAGTAATATGAGTAACATCACACATATTAAGGCAAGATGTATTTATAGCCTAATAAATGGAGTGTTGCATGTTACCAAACATATGTTACTCCCCTCTATAGAGGTAGTAACATAGACTAATAACATAGGCATGTTACTAGTCTATGTTACTACCCATTGTGGCTAGTCTTAGATCAAAGATAATAGTACATTCACCAGCAGTTGGCCATGCAAAACTATCATGCTATCAAATTATAATTCGATCTTATTAATACTCGTGTGATTTATTTTTTGAAAAGGAGGATAACCCCCGACATATGTAATAGGACAATGCATGCAGTCATATATTATTAAAAGTGCAAAATCCAGCAGCCGGACACAATCAACCCGAAAATAAATCGAAAACAAACCCTGAGACCGTATACCCCGCGATAGTACCTCCCCAGATAGTCACTAATCCCTATGATACAAGACAGAACATAAACGAAAATACACAATGTTGGGGAACGCGGTAATTTCAAAAAAAATCTACGATCATGCAAGATCTATCTCTAGGTGATGCATAGCAACGAGAGGGGAGAGAGTTGTCCACGTATCCTCGTAGACTGAAAGTGGAAGCGTTATGACAACGCGGTTGATGTAGTCGTACGTCTTCACGATCCGACCGATCCTAGCACCGAATGTACGGCACCTCCGCGATTTGCACACGTTCAGCTCGGTGACGTCCCACGAACTCTAGATCTAGCTGAGGTTGAGGGAGAGTTTCGTCAACATGACGGCGTGGTGACGGTGATGATGAAGTTACCGGCGCAGGGCTTTGCCTAAGCACTATGACGATATTACCGAGGTGGAAATCTGTGGAGGGGGCACCGCACACGGCTAAAACCATCAACTTGTGTGTCTATGGGGTGCTCCCCTCCCTCGTATATAAAGGAGGGAGGGAGGAGGAGGCCGGCCAGGGGAGGAGGCGCGCCAAGGGGGGGCCAATCCTACTCCAAGTAGGTTTTGCCCCCTCCCCCCTTTCCTATTCCAACAAGGAGAAGGGGGAAGGAGGAGGTGGAGAGAAGGAAGGAGAGGGGAGCGCCGCCCCTCCCCTTGTCCAATTTGGACTAGGGCAAGGGGGCGTGCGCCACCTCCTGGCCGGCCCTCTCTCTTCTCCTCTAAGCCCCATGAGGCCGAATAGCTTCCCAGGGGGGTCCGGTAACCCCCGGTACTTCGATTTTACCCGAAACTTATCTCGAATGCTTCCGGTGTTCGAATATAGTCGTCCAATATATCAATCTTTATGTCCCGGCAATTTTGAGACTCCTCATCATGTCCTTGATCACATCCGGGACTCCGAACAGTCTTCAGTACATCATATCACATAAACTCATAATACCAATCATCATCGAACGTTAAGCGTGCGGACCCTACGGGTTCGAGCACTATGTAGACATGACCGAGACACGTCTGCGCTCAATAACCAATAGTTGGTTCCTACATATTCTACGAAGATCTTTATCATTCGAACCGTTGTGACAACATACGTTATTCCCTTTGTCATCAGTATGTTACTTCCCCGAGATTCGATCATCGGATCTTCATACCTAGCTCAATCTCGTTACTGGCAAGTGTCTTTACTTGTTCTGTAATACATCATCCTGCAACTAACTCATTAGTCACTTTGCTTGCAAGGCTTCTTATGATGTGTATTGCCGAGAGGGCCCAGAGATACCTCTTTGATACTCAGAGTGACAAATCGTAATCTCCATCTATGCCAACCCAACAAACTTCTTCGAAGATACCTATAGAACATCTTTATAATCACCCAGTTTCGTTGTGACGTTTGATAGCACACAAGGCATTCCTCCGGTATTCGGGAGTTGCATAATCTCATAGTCGAAGGAATATGTATATCGGCAACAACATACGTTGTTCCCTTTGTCATAGGTATGTTACTTGCCCGAGATTCGATTGTTGGTATCTCAATACCTAGTTCAATCTCGTTACCGGCAAGTCTCTTTACTTGTTCCGTAATACTTCATCCCATAACTAACTCATTAGACACAATGCTTGCAAGTATTATAGTGATTAGTATTACCGAGAGGGCCCAGAGATACCTCTTCGAAACACAGTGACAAATCCTAATCTCGATCTATGCCAACCCAAAAAACACCTTCGGAGATACCTGTAGAGCACCTTTATAATCACCCATTTACATTGTCACGTTTGGTAGCATACAAAGTGTTCCTCCGGTATTCAGGAGTTGCATAATCTCATAGTCTGAGGAACATGTATAAGTCATGAAGAAAGAAGTAGCAATGAAACTGTAACAATCATGATGCTAAGCTAACGGATGGGTCATGTCCATCACATCATTCTCCTAATGATGTGATCCCGTTCATCAAATGACAACACATGTCTATGGTCAGGAAACATAACCATCTTTGATTAACAAGCTAGTCAAGTAGAGGCATACTAGGGACAGTTTGTTTTGTCTATGTATTCACACATGTACTAAGTTTCCGGATACTACAATTATAGCATGAATAATAAACATTTATCATGATACAAGGAAATAAATAATAACTTTATTATTGCCTCTAGGGCATATTTCCTTCAGTCTCCCACCTGCACTAGAGTCAATAACCTAGTTCACATTGCCATGTGATTTCACCAATAGTTCACATCGCCATGTGAACAACACCCAAAGGGTTTACTAGAGTCAATAATCTAGTTCACATCACTATGTTATTAACACCCAAAGAATACTAAGGTGTCATCATGTTTTGCTTGTGAGAGAAGTATAGTCAATGGGTCTGCTAAATTCAGAGTCGTATGTATTTTGCAAACATTCTATGTCTACAATGCTCTGCATAGAGCTACTCTAGCTAATTGCTCCCACTTTTAATATGTATCCAGATTGAGACTTAGAGTCATCTAGATCGGTGTAAAAGCTTGCATCGACGTAACTCTTTACGAAGAACTCTTTATCACCCCATTCACCAAGAAACACTTCCTTAGTCCTCATTAAGGATAATTTTGACCGTTGTCCAGTGATCTACTTGTTGGGGAACGTAGTAATTTCAAGAAAATTCCTACGTACACGCAAGATCATGGTGATGCATAGCAACAAGAGGGGAGAGTGTTGTCCACGTACCCTCGTAGACCATAAGCGGAAGCGTTATGACAACGCGGTTGATGTAGTCGTACGTCTTCACGATCCGACCGATCCAAGCACCGAACGTACGGCACCTCCGAGTTCAGCAAACGTTCAACTCGATGATGATCTCCGGACTACGATCCAGCAGAGTGTCGAGGATGAGTTCTGTCAGCGCGACGGCATGGTGACGATGATGATGTTCTACCGACGCAGGGCTTCGCCTAAGCACCGCAACGATATGACCGAGGTGGAATATGGTGGAGGGGGCACCGCACACGGCTAAGGAACGATCACGATGATCAACTTGTGTGTCTAGAGGTGCCCCCCTGCCCCCGTATATAAAGGAGCCAAGGGGGAGGGGGCGGACGGCCAAGGAGGGCGCGCCAAGGGGGAGTCCTACTCCCACCGGGAGTAGGACTCCCTTCTTTCCTAGTTGGAGAAGGAGAAAGGGGGAAGGAGGAGGAAGAGGGGAAGGAAAGGGGGGCGCCGCCCCCCTCTCCTTGTCCTATTCGGACTAGGGAGGGGAGGGGGCGCAGCCCACCTCTTGCCTCCTCACCTCTTCTCCCTTAGGGCCCATGTAGGCCCAATAACCCCCCCCCCTCCCCGGGGGGGGGGGTCCGGTAACTCCCCGGTACTCCGGTAAAATCCCGATTTCACCCGGAACAATTCCGATATCCAAATGTAGGCTTCCAATATATCAATCTTTATGTCTCGACCATTTCGAGACTCCTCGTCATGTCCGTGATCACATCTGGGACTCTGAACAACCTTCGGTACATCAAAACTTATAAACTCATAATAAAACTGCCATCGTAACGTTAAGCGTGCGGACCCTACGGGTTCGAGAACTATGTAGACATGACCTAGAACTGTTCTCGATCAATAACCAATAGCAGAACCTGGATGCTCATATTGGCTCCTACATATTCTACGAAGATCTTTATCGGTCAAACCGCATAACAAGATACGTTGTTCCCTTTGTCATTGGTATGTTACTTGCCCGAGATTCGATCGTCGGTATCCAATACCTAGTTCAATCTCGTTACCGGCAAGTCTCTTTACTCGTTATGTAATGCATCATTCCGTAACTAACTCATTAGCTACATTGCTTGCAAGGCTTATAGTGATGTGCATTACCGGGAGGGCCTAGAGATACCTCTCCGACAATCGGAGTGACAAATCCTAATCTCGAAATATGCCAACTCAACATGTACCTTCGGAGACACCTGTAGAGCTCCTTTATAATCACCCAGTTACATTGTGACGTTTGGTAGCACACAAAGTGTTCCTCCGGTAAACGGGAGTTGCATAATCTCATAGTTGCAGGAACTTTGTATAAGTCATGAAGAAAGCAATAGCAACATACTAAACGATCAAGTGCTAGGCTAACGGAATGGGTCAAGTCAATCACATCATTCTCCTAATGATGTGATCCCGTTAATCAAATGAAAACACATGTCTATGGTTAGGAAACATAACCATCATTGATTAATGAGCTAGTCAAGTAGAGGCATACTAGTGACATTAAGTTTGTCTATGTATTCACACATGTATTATGTTTCCGGTTAATACAATTCTAGCATGAATAATAAACATTTATCATGAAATAAGGAAATAAATAATAACTTTATTGTTGCCTCTAGGGCATATTTCCTTCACTACTCTTAGATCACTATTGTACCCCCTTTCCAAACTCATGGCAAGGAACACTATAGGTCTGGTACACAGTACAACATACTTTATAGAACCTATGACTATGGCATAAGGAATGACTTTCATTCTCTTTCTATCTTCTTCCGTGGTCGGGCTTTGAGTCTTACTCAACTTTACACCTTGTAATACATGCAATAACTCCTTCTTTGACTAATCCATTTTGAACTCTTTCAAAAGCTTGTCAAGGTCTTTACTCATTGAAAAAACTTATCAAGCATCTTGATCTATCTCTATAGATCTTGATGCCCAATATGTAAGCAACTTCACTGAGATATTTCTTTGAAAAACTCCTTTCAAACTCTCCTTTATGCTTTCTAGAAAATTCTACATCATTTCTGATCAACAATATGTAATTCACATATACTTATCAGAAAGGTTGTAGTGCTCCCACTCACTTTCTTGCAAATACAGGCTTCACGACAAGTTTGTATAAAACTATATGCTTTGATCAACTCATCAAAGCGTATATTCCAACTCCGAGATGCTTGCACCAGTCCATAGATGGCTCATTGGAGCTTTCACACCTTGTTAGTACCTTTAGGATTGGCAAAACCTTCTGGTTGCATCATATACAACTCTTCTTTAAGAAATATCCATTTAAGGAATGCAGTTTTGACATCCATTTGCCAGATTTCATAAAATATGGCAACTGCTAACATGATTCGGACGGATTTAAGCATTGCTACAGTTGAGAAAATCTCATTGTAGTCAACACCTTGAACTTGTCGAAAACCCTTTTGCGACAAGTCGAGCTTTGTAGATAGTAACACTACTATCAGTGTCCGTCTTCCTCTTGAAGGTCCATTTATTTAGTATGGATTGCCGATCATCGGGCAAGTCCACCAAAGTCCACACTTTGTTCTCATACATGGATCCCATCTCAGATTTCATGGCCTCAAGCCATTTCGCGGAATCTCGGTTCATCATCGCTTCCTCATAGTTCGTAGGTTCATCATGGTCTAGTAAGACGACTTCCAGAATAGGATTACCGTACCACTCTGGTGTGGACCGTACTCTGTAAGACCTACGAGGTTCTATAGTAACTTGATCTAAAGTTTCATGATCATCATCATTAGCTTCCTCACTAATTGGTGTAGGAATCACTGGAACTGATTTCTGTGATGAACTACTTTCCAATTCGGGAGAAGGTACAATTACATCATCAAGCTCTACTTTCCTCCCACTCACTTCTTTCCAGAGAAACTCCTTCTCTAGAAAGGATCCATTCTTAGCAACAAAGATTTTTTCCTTCGAATCTGTGATAGAAGGTGTACCCAACAGCTTCCTTTGGGTATCCTAAGAAGATGCACTTCTCCGATTTGGGTTCGAGCTTATCAGGTTGAAGCCTATTCTCATAAGCATCACAACCCCAAACTTTAAGAAATGACAACTTTGGTTTCTTGCCAAACCACAGTTCATAAGACATCTTCTCAACGGATTTCGATGGTGCCCTGTTTAATGTGAATGTAGCTGTCTCTAATGCATAATCCCAAAACGATAGTGGTAAATTGGTAAGAGACATCATAGATCGCACCATATCCAATAAAGTGCGGTTACGATGTTCGGACACACCATTATGCTGTAGTGTTCCAGGTGGCGTGAGCTGTGAAACTATTCCACATTGTTTTAAATGAAGGCCAAACTCGTAACTCAAATATTCTCTTCCACGATCAGATCGTAGAAACTTTATTTCTTGTTACGATGATTCTCCACTTCACTCTGAAATTCTTTGAACTTTTCAAATGTTTCAGACTTGTGTTTCGTTAAGTAGATATAACCATATCTGCTCAAATCATCTGTGAAGTAAGAAAATAATGATACCCACCACGAGCCTCAATACTCATTGGACCGCATACATCGGTATGTATTATTACCAATAAGTCAGTAGCTCGTTCCATTGTTCCGGAGAATGGAGTTTTAGTCATCTTGCCCATAAGGCACTGTTCACAAGCACCAAGTGATTCCAAAAGTCCATCAGCATGGAGTTTCTTCTTGCGCTTTACACCGATATGACCCAAACGGCAGTGCCACAAATAAGTTGCACTATCATTATTAAAATTATATCTTTTGCCTTCAATACTATGAATATGTGTATCACTACTATCGAGATTCAATAAAAATAGACCACTCATCAAGGGTGCATGACCATAAAAGATATTACTCATATAAATAGAACAACCATTATTCTTTGATTTAAATAAATAACCATCTCGCAATAAACAAGATCCAGATATAATGTTCATGCTCAATGCTGGCACCAAATAACAATTATTCAGGTCTAAAACTAATCCCAAAGGTAGATGTAGAGGTAGTGTGCCGACCGCGATCACATTGACTTGGGAACCATTTCCCACGCGCATCGTCACCTCGTCCTTAGCCAATCTTTGCTTAATCCGTAGCCCCTGTTTCGAGTTGCAAATATGAGCAACAGAACCAGTATCAAATACCCAGGCGCTACTGCGAGCATTAGTTAAGTACACATCAATAACATGTATATCAAATATACCTTTCACTTTGCCATCCTTCTTATCCGCCAACTACTTGGGGCAGTTCCGCTTCCAGTGACTAGTCCCTTTGTAGTAGAAGCATTTAGTTTCAAGCTTAGGTCCAGACTTGGGTTTCTTCTCTTGAGCAGCAACCTTTTTTCCGTTCTTCTTGAAGTTCCCTTTCTTTCCCTTTGCCCTTTTTCTTGAAACTAGTGGTCTTATTGACCACCTTGATGCTCCTTTTTGATTTCTACCTCCGCAGCCTTTAGCATTGCAAAGAGCTCGGGAATAGTCTTGTTCATCCCTTGCATATTATAGTTCATCACGAAGCCTTTATAGATTGGTGGCAGTGATTGAAGAACTTTGTCAATGACACAATCAAGTGGAAGATCAACTCCTAGTTGAGTCAAGTGGTTATGGTACCCAGACATTCTGAGTATGTGTTCACTGACAGAACTATTCTCCTCCATTTTGAAGCTGTAGAACTTGTTGGAGACTTCATATCTCTTAACTCAGGCATTTGCTTGAAATATTAACTTCAACTCCTGGAACATCTCATATGCTCCATGATGTTCAAAACATCATTGAAGTCCCGATTCTAAGTCGTAAAGCATGGCACACTGAACTATCGAGTAGTCATCAGCTTTTCTCTGCCAGACGTTCTTAACATCATCAGTAGCATCTATAGCAGGCCTGGCACCCAACGGTGCTTCCAGGATGTAATTCTTCTTTGCAACAATGAGGATAATCCTCAAGTTACGGACCCAGTCCATGTAGTTGCTGCCATCATCTCTCAACTTAGTTTTCTGTAGGAACGCATTAAAATTCAAAGGAATGGTAGCACGGGCCATTGATCTACAACAACATAGGAATGCAAAATACTATCAGGTACTAAGTTCATGATAAATTAAAGTTCAATTAATCATATTACTAAAGAACTTCCACTTAGATAGACATCCCTCTAATCATCTAAGTGATCACGTGATCCAAATCAACTAAACCATGTCCGATCATCACGTGAGATGGAGTAGTTTTCAATGGTGAACATCACTATGTTAATCATATCTACTATATGATTCACGCCAGACCATTCGGTCTCAGTGTTCTAAGGCCATATCTGCATATGCTAGGCTCGTCAAGTTTAACCCGAGTATTCTGCGTGTGCAAAACTGGCTTGCACCCGTTGTATGTGAACGTAGAGATTATCACACATGATCATCACGTGGGGTCTCGGCACGACGAACTATAGCAACGGTGCATACTCGGGGAGAACACTTGTACCTTGAAATTCAGGAAGGGATCATCTTATAATGTTACCGCCGTACTAAGCAAAATAAGATGCATAAAGGATAAACATCACATGCAATCAAAATATGTGACATGATATGGCCATCATCATCTTGTGCTCATGATCGCCATCACTGAAGCATCGTCACGATCTCCATTGTCACCGGCGCGACATCTTGATCTCCATCGTAGCATCGTTGTCGTCTCGCCAACTATTGTTACTACGACTATCGCTACCGTTTAGTGATAAGGTAAAACAATTACATGGCGATTGCATTGCATAAAATAAAGCGACAACCATATGGCTCCTGCTAGTTGCCGATAACTTTGTTACAAAACATGATCATCTCATACAACAATTTATATCACATCATGCCTTGACCATATCACATCACAGCAGGCCCTGCAAAAACAAGTTAGATGTCCTCTAATTTGTTGTTGCAAGTTTTACATGGCTGCTACGGGCTTCTAGCAAGAACAGTTCTTACCTACGCATCAAAACCACAACGATTTTTTGTCAAGTGTGTTGTTCTTACCTTCAACAAGGACCGGGAGTAGCCACACTTGATTCAACTAAAGTTGGAGAAACAGACACTCACTAGCCACCTGTGTGCGAAGCACGTTAGTAGAACCAGTCTCGCGTAAGCGTACGTGTAATGTCGGTCTGAGCCGCTTCATCCAACAATACCGCTGAATCAAAGTATGGCATGCTGGTAAGCAGTATGACTATTATCGCCCGCAACTCTTTGTGTTCTACTCGTGCATATAACATCTACGCATAGACCTGGCTCGGATGCCACTGTTGGGGAACGTTGTAATTTAAAAAAAAATCCTACGATCACGCAAGATCTATATCTAGGTGATGCATAGCAACGAGAGGGGAGAGAGTTGTCTACGTACCCTCGTAGACCGAAAGCGGAAGTGTTATGACAATGCGGTTGATGTAGTCGTACGTCTTCACGATCCGACCGATCCTAGCACCGAATGTAGGGCACCTCCGCGATCTGCACACGTTCAGCTCGGTGACGTCCCACGAACTCTAGATCCAGCTGAGGTCAAGGGAGAGTTTCGTCAGCACGACGGCGTGGTATGATGAAGTTACCGGTGTAGGGATTCGCCTAAGCACTACGGCGATATTATTGAGGTGGAAATCTGTGGAGGGGGCACCGCACACGACTAAAACCATCAACTTGTGTGTCTATGGGGTGCCCCTCCCCCGTATATAAAGTAGGGAGGGAGGAGGAGGCGCGCCACGGGGGGGGGGGGGGGGGCAATCCTACTCCAAGTAGGTTTCGCCCCCCCCCCCCCCGCCCTTTCCTATTCCAACAAGGAGAAGGGGGGAGGAGGAGGTGGAGAGAAGGAAGTAGAGGGGGGCGCCGCCCCCTCCCCTTGTCCAATTTGGACTAGGGCAAAGGGGGCACGCGCCACCTCCTGGACGGCCCTCTCTCTTCTCCACTAAGGCCCATGAGGCCCAATAGCTTCCCGGGGGGGGTTCCGGTAACCCCCGGTACTCCGGTTTTATCCGAACTTATCCGGAACACTTCCAGTGTCCGAATATAATCGTCCAATATATCAATCTTTATGTCTCGACCATTTGGAGACTCCTCGTCATGTCCTTGATCACATCCAGGACTCCGAACAATCTTTGGTACATCATATCACATAAACTCATAATACCAATCATCATCGAACGTTAAGTGTGTGAACCCTACGGTTTCGAGAACTATGTAGACATGACCGAGACATGTCTCCGGTTAATAACCAACAACGGAACCTAGATGCTCATATTGGTTCCTACATATTCTACGAAGATCTTTATCGGTCAAACCGCATAACAACATACGTTGTTCCCTTTGTCATCGGTATGTTACTTGCCCGAGATTTGATCGTCGGTATCTCAATACCTAGTTCAATCTCGTTACCGGCAAGTCTCTTTACTCATTCCATAATACTTGATCTTGTAACTAACTCATTAGTCCCAATGCTTGCAAGGCTTATAGTGATGAGTATTACCGAGAGGGACTAGAGATACCTCTCCAAACATAGAGTGACAAATCCTAATCTCGATCTATGCCAACCCAACAAACACCTTCGAAGACACCTATAGAGCACCTTTATAATCACCCATTTACGTTGTGATGTTTGGTAGCACACAAAGTTTTCCTCCGGTATTCGGGAGTTGCATAATCTCATAGTCCGAGGAACATGTATAAGTTATGAAGAAAGCAGTAGCAATGAAACTGTAACGATCATGACGCTAAGCTAACGGATGGGTCATGTCCATCACATCATTCTCCTAATGATGTGATCCCGTTCATCAAATGACAACACATGTCTATGGTCAGGAAACATAACCATCTATGATTGACGAGCTAGTCAAGTAGAGGCATGCTACGTCTTGAGCTTGCGTTGGTATTCCTTGAAGAGGAAAGGGTGATGCAGCAATAGTAGCGTAAGTATTTCCCTTAGTTTTTGAGAACCAGGGTATCAATCCAGTAGGAGGCTCCTCAAAAGTCCCACGCACCTACACAAACAAACCAAGAACTCGCAACCAACGCAGTAAAGGGGTTGTCAATCCCTTCACGGCCACTTGCGAAAGTGAGATCTAATAGAGATAGTATGATAAGATAAATATATTTTTGGTATTTTATAATATAGATGCAAAAAGTAAAGATGCAAATAAAAGTATATTCGAAGCAAATATGATAAGTGATAGACCCAGGGGCCATAGGTTTCACTAGTGGCTTCTCTCAAGATAGCATAAGTATTACGGTGGGTGAACAAATTACTGTCGAGCAATTGATAGAAAAGCGAATAATTATGAGATTATCTAGGCATGATCATGTATATAGGCATCATGTCCGCAACAAGTAGACCGACTCCTACCTGCATCTACTACTATTACTCCACACATCGACCGACTCCTGCCTGCATCTAGAGTATTAAGTTCATAAGAATAGAGTAACGCCTTAAGCAAGATGACATGATGTAGAGGGATAAACTCATGCAATATGATATAAACCCCATCTTTTTATCCTCGATGGCAACAATACAATACGTGCCTTGCAACCCCTGCTGTCACTGGGAAAGGACACCGCAAGATTGAACCCAAAGCTAAGCACTTCTCCCATGGCAAGAAAGATCAATCTAGTAGGCCAAACCAAACTGATAATTCGAAGAGACTTGCAAAGATAACGCAATCATACATAAAAGAATTCAGAGGAGATTCAAATATTTCTCATAGATAAACTTGATCATAAACCCACAATTCATTGGATCTTGACAAACACACCGCAAAAAGAGTTTACATCGAATAGATCTCCACAAGAGCAGGGGAGAACATTGTATTGAGATCCAAAAAGAGAGAAGAAGCCATCTAGCTAATAACTATGGACCCGAAGGTCTGTGTTAAACTACTCACAACTCATTGGAGGGGCTATGGTGTTGATGTAGAAGCCCTCCATGGTCGATTCCACCTCCAGTGGAGCGCCAGCGAAGGCTCCAAGATGGGATCTCGCGGAAACAGAAGGTTACAGCGGTGGAAATTGTGTTTCGGTTGCTCCCTGGATGTTTTTGGGCTACGTAGGATTATATAGGAGGAAGAAGTACGTCGGTGGCTGTCCGAGGGGCCCACGAGATAGGGGGCGCACCCTATAGGGGGGGCGCCCTCCTATCTCGTGGAGGCCTCGGCTGCTTCTTGACTTGCATTCCAAGTCCTCTGGATCATGTTCGTTCCAAAAATCACGCTCCCGAAGGTTTCATTCCGTTTGGACTCCGTTTGATATTCCTTTTCTTTGAAATACTGAAATAGGCAAAAAACAGCAATACGGGCTGGGCCTCCGGTTAGTAGGTTAGTCCCAAAAATGATATATATGTGTAAAATAAAGCCCATAAACATCCAAAAGGGTTAATATAATAGCATGGAACAATAAAAAATTATAGATACGTTGAGACGTATCAAGCATCCCCAAGCTTAATTCCTACTCGTCCTCGAGTAGGTAAATGATAAAAAAGAAATTTTTGATGTGGAATGCTACCTAGCATAATTCTCAATGTAATTTTCTTTATTGTGGCATGAATGTTCAGATCCAAATGATACAAAATAAAAGTTTATATTAACATGAAAATAGTGATACTTCAAGCATACTAATCAAAGTAATCATGTCTTCTCAAAATAACATGGCCAAATAAAGTTATCCCTACAAAATCATATAGTCTGGCTGTTGCTCTATCTTCATCACATAAAGTATTTAATCATGCACAACCCCGATGACAAGCCAAGCAATTGTTTCATACTTTAATAATCTCAAACTCTTTCAACTTTCACGCAATACATGAGCATGAGCCATGGACATAGCACTATATGTGGAATAGAATGGTGGTTGTGGAGAAGACAAAAAGTAGAAGATAGTCTCACATCAACTAGGTGTATCAACGGGTTATGGAGATGCCAATTAATAGATATCAATGTGAGTGAGTAGGGATTGCCATGCAACGGATGCACTAGAGCTATAAATATATGAAAGCTCAACAAAAGAAACTAAGTGGGTGTGCATCCAACTTGCTTGCTCACGAAGACCTAGGGCATTTTTGAGGAAGCCCATCATTGGAATATACAAGCCAAGTTCTATAATGAAAAATTCCCACTAGTATATGAAAGTGACAACATATGAGACTCTCTATCATGAAGATCATGGTCCTACTTTGAAGCAGAAGTGTGGAAAAAGAGATAGTAGCATTGTCCCTTCTCTCTTTTTCTCTCATTTTATTTTTTCTTTTTATTTTTTCTTTTTATTTTTTTTATTTTTTCTTTTTGGCCTTTCTCTTTTCGCTTTTTTCTTCTTTTTTTCTTTTTTTTTCATTTTGTAAAGTCCGAAGTCTCATCACGACTTGTGGGGGAATCATAGTCTTCATCATCCTTTCCTCACTAGGACAATGCTCTAATAATGAAGATCATCACACTTTTATGGATTTACAACTCAAGATTACAACTCAAAGCTAGAACAAGATATGACTCTATATGAATGCCTCCGGTGGTGTACCTGGATATGCAATGAATCAAGAGCAACATGTATGAAAATTATGAAGGTGGCCTTGCCACAAATACAATGTCAACTACATGATCATGCAAAGAGCAATATGACAAAAGTAATGCGTGTCATATGAACGGAATGGTGGAAAGTTGCATGGCAATATATCTCGGAATGGCTATGGAAATGCCATAATAGGTAGGTATGGTGGCTGTTTTGAGGAAGGTATATGGTGGGTGTATGGTACCGGCAAAAGTTGCACGGCACAAGAGAGGCCAGCAATGGTGGAAAGGTGAGGTGCGTATAATCCATGGACTCAACATTAGTCAAAAGAACTCATGTACTTGTTGCAAAAATCTAGAAGTCATCAAAAACCAAAGCACTACGCGCATGCTCCTAGGGGGATAGATTGGTAGGAAAAGACCATCGCTCGTCCCCGACCGCCACTCATAAGGAAGGCAATCAATAAATAAAATTGTGCTCCAACTTCATCACAAAGCGCTTCACCATACGTGCATGCTACGGGAATCACAATGCTCAACACAAGTATTTTTCATAATCCCCTCAACTAGCATGACTCTAATATCACTACCTCCATATCTCAAAACAATTATCAAGCATCATATTGATCATAGAATCCAATTCTTTTTCTATGATAGTTTTTATTATACCCAACTTGGATGCTCATCATTCTAGGACCAACTTTGTAACCATAGTAAATACCATGCTGTTCTAAAAGACTCTCAAAAAGATATAAGTGAAGCATGAGAGACTAGCAATTTCTTCAAAAATAAGACACCACCGTGCTCTAAAAAATATAAGTGAAGCACTAGAGCAAAAACTATCAAGCTCAAAAGATATAAGTGAAGCACATAGAGTATTCTAACAAATTCTAATCAAATAGGCTTCTCCAAAAAGGTGTGTACAGCAAGGATGATTGTGGTAAACTAAAAAGCAAAGACTAATATAATACACGACACTCCAAGCAAAACACATATCATGTGGTGAATAAAAATATAGCTCCAAGTAAAGTTACCAATGAACAAAGACGAAAGAGGGGATGCCTTCTCGGGGCATCCCCAAGCTTAGGCTTTTGGCTATTCTTGAATATCTTGGGGTGCCATGGGCATCCCCAAGTTTAGGCTCTTGCCACTCCTTATTCCATAGTCCTTAAAAGCTTTACCCAAAACTTGAAAACTTCACAACACAAAACCCAACAGGAAATCTTATAAGCTCCGTTAGTGAAAGAAAAGAAAACCACCACATAAAGTACTGTAATGAACTCATTTTTTATTTATTTTGGTGTTAAACCTACTGTATTCCAACTTCTCTATGGTTTATAAACTATTTTACTAGCCATAGATGCATCAAAATAAGCAAACAACACATGAAAAGCAGAATCTGTCAAAAACAGAACAGTCTGTAGCAATCTGCAACTAACGCAAACTTCTGGAATTTTAAAAATCCTACAAAAATAGGAATTCCTGGAAAAAATTTCTATTGATGAGCATCAAAAAGAATCAACGCAAAAGCACGTTTCTGTGATTTAACAAAACTCAATTCTTGCGTGCAAAGTTTCTGTTTTTCAGCAGAATCAAATCAACTATCATCATAGGTTATCCTATAGGTTCTACTTGGCACAAACACTAATTAAAAGATAAAAACACATCTAAACAGGAGGTAGATTCAAGATTTATTACTAAACAGGAACAAAAACAAAAAACACAAAGAAAATTGGGTTGCCTCCCAACTAGCGCTATCGTTTAACGCCCCTAGCTAGGCATAAAACGAAGATAGATCTAAGTAGTGCCATCTTTGGCACTTGGAAAGGAAAAAGAGGATCTCCTTTCAATGGTATTCATTCTTATATTTAGGGTAAGCACATTGCCATTAATGGATGAAGTAAGATTAAGCACATTACGGAAATTTGTACCTAGGCTAGACTTCATCTCTTTGATAATTTCATTTTGATAAAAGCACAAGAGAGTAGTTGATTCAACCTTATCATTCATAGGGTGCCCAAATATGGTTTTCATTTTTTCATAAGTATCTATAGCATCCCCTTCAAGAAAACCTTCTTCAAAAATAGAATCTAAAACTTGTTTGAAAGAAGCAGGCAAGCCAACATAGAAACTTTTTAAGCAAACTTCAATTTGATATTGTGGCACATAGCTAGCCTGAATCCTTAATAACCTATCTCAAGCATGTTTTAAAGACTCATCAAGTAAATAATGAAAAATTCCAGAGTCATCCTCATCAAAATTATTTAAGCTCTCATTGGTGACCCATAAGGGTCTTTCTATAGCATCATTATTCATGAGCTTAGAGAGGATAGAGGGGTTACCCAAGGTACTAGAACCTAGGAAAGGTCCCTTAGTTCTTTTTGATTCGGCCATGGCAACGGGAAGGCAAACGGAAAAGAGAGGAAAAGATTGGGAAAGAGAGGGAAAATAAAACGGCAAGGGTGAAGTGGGGTAGAGGAAAACGAGAGGCAAATGGCAAATAATGTAAATGCGAGGGAGATGGGTTTGTGATGGGTACTTGGTATGTCTTGACTTGAGCGAAGACCTCCCCGGCAACGGCGCCAAAAATCCTTCTTGCTATGTCTTGAGCTTGCGTTGGTTTTCCTTGAAAAGGAAAGGGTGATGCAGCAATAGTAGCGTAAGTATTTCCCTCAGTTTTTGAGAACCAAGGTATCAATCCAGTAGGAGGCTCCTCAAAACTCCCACGCACCTACACAAACAAACCAAGAACTCGCAACCAACGCAATAAAGGGGTTGTCACTCCCTTCACGGCCACTTGCGAAAGTGAGATCTAATAGAGATAGTATGATAAGATAAATATATTTTTGGTATTTTATAATATAGATGCAAAAGGTAAAGATGCAAATAAAAGTAGATTGGAAGCAAATATGATAAGAGATAGACCCGGGGGCAATAGGTTTCACTAGTGGCTTTTCTCAAGATAGCATAAGTATTACGGTGGGTGAACAAATTACTGTCGAGCAATTGATAGAAAAGCGAATAATTATGAGATTATCTAGGCATGATCATGTACATAGGCATCATGTCCGCAACAAGTAGACCGACTCCTGCCTGCATCTACTACTATTACTCCACATATCGACCGACTCCTGCCTGCATCTAGAGTATTAAGTTTATAAGAACAGAGTAACGTCTTAAGCAAGATGACATGATGTAGAGGGATAAACTCATGTAATATGATATAAACCCCACCTTGTTCTTCATGTAGTGAGTCTCATATATTGTGCTTAAAAGTAGCACCTTGTTCTTCATGTGAGTCTCATAAGTTGTCTTTTTATACTAGTGGGAATTTTTCATTATAGAACTTGGCTTGTATATTCCTACGATGGGCTTCCTCAAATGCCCTAGGTCTTCATGAGCAAGCGAGTTGGATGCACACCCACTAGTTTTCTTTTTTTGAGCATTCATAGCTCTAGTGCATCCGTTGCATGGCAATCCCTACTCCTCATGTTGACATCAATTGATGGGCATCTCCATAGCCCGTTGATTATCCTCGTCAATGTGAGACTTTCTCCTTTTTTTGTCTTCTCCACACAATCCCCATCATTATATTCTATTCCACCCATAGTGCTATATCCATGGCTCACGCTCATGTATTGCGTGAAGGTTGAAAAAGTTTGAGATTATTTAAGTATGAAACAATTGCTTGGCTTGTCATCGGGGGTATAGAAGTTGGGAACATCTTTGTGTGATGAAAATGAAGCATAGCCTAACTATATGATTTTGTAGGGATGAACTTTCTTTTGCCATGTTATTTTGAGAAGACATGATTGCTTTGATTAGTATGCTTGAAGTATTATTATTTTTGTGTCAATATGAACTTTTGTCTTGAATCTTTCGGATCTAAATATTCATATCACAATTGAGAAGATTTACATTGAAATTATGCCAAAGTATCACGCCGCATCAAAAATTCTTTTTTATCATTTACCTACTCGAGGACGAGCAGGAATTAAGCTTGGGGATGCCTGATACGTCTCCAACGTATCTATAATTTTTGATTGCTCCATGCTACTTTATCTACTGTTTTGGACTATATTGGGCTTTATTTCCACTTTAATATTATTTTTGGGACTAACCTATTAACCGGAGGCCCAGTCCAGAATTGCTGTTTTTTTGCCTATTTCAGTGTTTCGAAGAAACGGAATATCAAACGGAGTCCAAACGGAATGAAACCTTCGGGAACGTGATTTTCTCACCGAACGTGATCCAGGAGACTTGGACCCTACTCCAAGAAGTGCCAGAGGTGGTCACGAGGGTGGAGGGCCCCCCCGCCCCTGGGCGCGCCCCCCCTACCTCGTGGGCCCCCTATTGCTCCACCGACGTACTCCTTCCTCCTATATATACCTACGTACCCCCGACAGATCAGAAGGGGAGCCAAAAACCTAATTCCACCGCTGCAACTTTCTGTATCCACGAGATCCCATCTTGGGGCCTATTCCGGAGCTCCACCGGAGGGGGCATCCACCATGGAGGGCTTCTACATCAACACCATAGCCCCTCCGATGAAGTGTGAGTAGTTTACTTCAGACCTTCGGGTCCATAGCTAGTAGCTAGATGGCTTCTTCTCTCTTTTTGGATCTCAATACAATGTTCTCCCCCTCTCTCGTGGAGAACTATTCGATGTAATCTTCTTTTTGCGGTGTGTTCGTTGAGACCGATGAATTGTGGGTTTATGATGCAGTATTATGTATGGAAAATATTTGAATCTTCTCTGAGTTCTTTTATGTATGATTGAGTTATCTTTGCAAGTCCCTTCGAATTATCCTTTTTGGTTTGGCCAACTAGATTGGTAGTTCTTGCAATGGGAGAAGTGCTTAGCTTTGGGTTCAATCTTGCGGTGTCCTTACCCAGTGACAGAAAGGGTTGCAAGGCACGTATTGTATTGTTGCCATCGAGGATAACAAGATGGTTTTTTTTTAATCATATTGCATGAATTTATCCCTCTACATCATGTCATCTTGCTTAAGGCGTTACTCTGTTTTTAACTTAATACTCTAGATGCATGCTAGATAGCGGTCGATGAGTGGAGTAATAGTAGTAGATGCAGAATCGTTTCGATCTACTTGTCTCGGACGTGATGCCTATATACATGATCATTACCTAGATATACTCATAACTATGCTCAATTCTGTCAATTGCTCAACAGTAATTTGTTCACCCACCGTAGAATATCTATGCTCTTGAGAGAAGCCACTAGTGAAACCTATGGCCCCCGGGTCTATTCTCATCATATCAATCTCTATCGCTTTATTTACTTGCTTTGTTTTTACTTTGCCTTTTTACTTTTCACTTTGCATCTATCTATCAAAAAGACCAAAAATATTATTTATCATCTCTATCAGATCTCACTCTCGTAAGTGACCGTGAAGGGATTGACAACCCCTAATCGCGTTGGTTGCGAGTAGCTATCGTTTTGTGTAGGTACGAGGGACTTGTGCGTGGTCTCCTACTGGATTGATACCTTGGTTCTCAAAAACTAAGGGAAATACTTACGCTACTTTACTACATCATCCTCTCCTCTCCGGGGAAAACCAACGCAGTGCTCAAGAGGTAGCAACGACACAACGCACGAGGACATAGTCTGATCAGAGATTTTGTGTTTTCACTGGAATGCATAAACTCGTCGCTAAAGCCGTCTGTACCATTCACCCTTTCCCCTCTACCAACACCTTGATAGCCGGATACCTCTGGAGGAGACAACGGAAGACAAAGACGTCACATACTGCCTGCCTCCCGCTACTGTCGCACCACCTTCGGTCGGACATCAACAGGCTAAACATGACACCTTCGCTAGAGCCACCGTGCATCACCTGCCGATAGCAAGCATGACTTGACGTCCCCATATAAGACACTATGCGTAGCATCCAATGGTAGCGCATCCATTGGTGGCTTCACCTGCAGGCGACAGGCACCGCCCGGCAACTCAGAAAGAGGCACATGTGTCACCTGTCGAGCCGCATTGAACCCGATTTGTTGATGGAAGGGACGTCCCATACCGCCAACAGCCTCAGAAGGCCATCACCACCTCGAGATCTAGACTCTAAATCGCCCACACGATCCCGGAGTCCGCCGCCATTGATGAAGCGGGTCCACCGCCTAGATTCCAGGTGCTACAGGGAGCACATCGTGCCAGCCATTGTCATCGCCATACAATAGCAACCGCCGTCGTGATCCCGCATCACGTGTAGTCGGCGCCGAAGGAAACTCCGTCCGCCACGCACGTCCTGCGACGTCCTCGAGTGCGGGATCCCAGGATCCGCCGCCACGAGGACCCACCATCTGGCCCGTCATTCCCGGGGGAGGGGACACTCTCACCACCATGTTTGGATCTGGGCCGGAGTCGCCGCCGCATCTGCCAAGACCGGATCCGGGCCGGACGCGGCAGCCACCACCGGCCACACCCAGCCCCACCTCCATCCGCTGCCCATCTCACCCCGCATCACCACTAACACCTCCAGCAGGAAGCAACGCACTGCCATGGATTGAGGAAGAGGCCGCTGTTGGGAAAAGTATCATGCAATTTCAAAAAAAATCGTACGCTCACGCAAGATCTATCTAGGAGATGCACAACAACGAGAGGGGGAGAGTGTGTCCACGCACCCTCGTAGACCGAAAGCGGAAGCGTTAACTTAACATGGTTGATGTAGTCGAACGTCTTCTCGAATCAACCGATCAAGTACCGAACGTACGGCACCTCCGAGTTCTACACATTTTCAGCTCAATGACGTCCCTCGATCTCTTGATCTAGCAGAGTGTCGATGGAGTCGATGATTTCCATCAGCACGACGGTGTGATGACGGTGTTGGTGATGTGATCCGCGCAAGGCTTCGCCTAATCACTACGATGATATTATCGAAAGAGTAAACGATGGAGGGGGTCGACGCACACGGCTAAGACAATGTTGTGTCTTTGGGGTGCCCCCCTGCCCCCGTATATAAAGGAGGGAGGAGGAGGCCGGCCACCAGGGGCGCGCGCCATGGAGGGGAGTCCTACTAGGACTCCACTCCTAGTAGGATTTAGCCCCCCTTTTTTCCTTCTTTTCGGAGTAGCAAAGGAGGAAAGGAAGAGGGAGTAGGAGAGGGAAAGGGGGACACTGCCCCCTCCCTAGTCCAATTCAGGCTCCTATCGGGGGGGGCACCCCTTGTGGGCTATCCCCTCTCTCTTCCGTGGCCCATGTTGGCCCATTACTTCCCCGAGGGGTTCCGGTAACCTCCCGGCACTCCAAAAAATATCTAAAACTTCCCAAAACCATTCTGGTGTCCGAATGTAACCTTCCATTATATCAGTCTTCATCTCTCGACCATTTCAAGACTCCTCATCATGTCTGTGATCTCATCCGGGACTCCGAACAACCTTAGGTCACTAAGGGAGTCCTGGACTAGGGGGTGTCCGGATGGCCGAACTATCATCATCGGCCGGACTCCAAGACTATGAAGATACAAGATTGAAGACTTCGTCCCGTGTCCGGATGGGACTTTCCTTGGCGTGGAAGGCAAGCTTGGCGATACGAATATGTAGATCTCCTACCATTGTAACCGACTCTGTGTAACCCTAGCCCTCTCCGGTGTCTATATAAACCGGATGGTTTTAGTCCGTAGGACATAACAACAATCATACCATAGGCTAGCTTTTAGGGTTTAGCCTCCTTGATCTCGTGGTAGATCTACTCTTGTAATACCCACATCATCAATATCGATCAAGCAGGACGTAGGGTTTTACCTCCATCAAGAGGGCCCGAACCTGGGTAAAACATCGTGTCCCTTGTCTCCTGTTACCATCCGCCTAGACGCACAGTTCGGGACCCCCTACCCGAGATCCGCCGGTTTTGACTCCGACATTGGTGCTTTCATTGAGAGTTCCTCTGTGTCGTCACCAATAGGCTCGATGGCTCCTTCGATCATCAACGACGCAGTCCAGGGTGAGACTTTTCTCCCTGGACAGATCTTCGTATTCGGCGGCTTTGCACTGCGGGCCAACTCGCTTGGCCATCTGGAGCAGATAGAAAGCTACGCCCCTGGCCGTCAGGTCAGATCTGGAAGTCCGAACTTCACGGCTGACATCCGTGGAGACTTGATCTTCGATGGATTCGAGTCACAGCCGAGCGCGCCGTGCTGTCATGATGGGTATGATTTAGCTCTGCCGCCGGACATTGCCCTGGAGGCCGCACACGAGTCCGCTCCGACCCTCAATGCGGAGCCGGCTGCGCAGATCGAGGACGGGTGGCTAGACACCGCCTCGGGGGCTGCAACCTATACGGCGATGGAGCCGAATACCGACCTTGTCCCTTGTGAAGCATCGACTCCGAGGTGCCGGACTCCTTGCCGGACTCCGAACCTCCCGCGCCCCCTCCAATTGAATCCGATTGGGCGCCGACCATGGAGTTCAGCGCTGCAGACATCTTTCAACACTCACCTTTTGGTGACATCCTGAATTCGCTAAAGTATCTCTCGTTATCAGGAGAGCCCTGGCCGGACTGCGGTCAGGACGGTTGGGATGCGGACGACGAAGAAATTCAATTCCCACCCACCACCCACTTAATAGCCACTGTCGATGATTTAACCGACATGCTAGACTTCGACTCTGAAGACATCGACGATATGGACGACGATGCCGGGGACGACCAAGAACCAGCGCCTACTGGGCACTGGAAAGCCACCTCAACTCACGATGTATACATGGTGGATACATCAAAAGGAAGTGATAACAAGGAACAACGGGACGTGGCGAAGGATAATTCCCCCGAAAGACAACCAAAACGGCGACGCAAGCACCGCCCGAAGTCCCGCCTCGATAACAACCGCAACCATACTGACCCAACCATAGAGCAGGGCAAACCAGTGGACGACGAACATGCCACCAAGAAACCAGCCGAACAGGATGAATTGGACAAGCAACCCATTCCCGGCGAAAGCAATAGTGCAGACGATCTCACGCCGGACACATCACCGGAGCATAAGAACCTTCACAGAAGGCTCGTCGCCACTACAAGAAGTTTGAAGAAGCAAAAGCGGAAGCTCCAAACGGCGGAAGACGTACTCAGAATGAGATGGAGCAAAGTACTCAAGACCACAGATAAATACGGCGATAGTCACCAAGCAAAGAGCTACCCGAAGCGCAAGTTGTTGCCCGAATTTGACGAGGAGGCCATAGAGCCCCCACAGTCAAAAATGAAAAAGGCCGCCTGGCCGGATAGACAATCAGATAACAGGCTAAGAGCGGCAAGCGGCGCCGCACACAATCCGGCACACGATCCACATAAGGATCCTCGCAAAAAGGATGGCCCGGTCAGGTCCATCTATGGGCCAAAAAAGAAGGCTCCAGGAAGCAACACAATCCGCCGGGTGTTCGAAGATAATGGCACACCCAAATACAGGGGCGTCGCACACCCACTATGTTTCACCGATGAGGTACTGGATCATGAATTTCCAGCGGGATTCAAGCCCGTAAACATAGAGGCATATGATGGAACAACAGACCTCGGAGTCTGGATTGAGGATTATATCCTACACATACATATGGCTAGAGGAGATGATCTCCATGCCAAAAAATACTTACCCCTCAAGCTCAAAGGGCCAGTTCAGCATTGGCTCAAAAGCCTCCCAGAAAATACCATCGGAAGTTGGGTAGAGCTTGAGGATGCGTTTCGAGCAAATTTTCAGGGAACTTATTTCCGCCCTCCGGATGCAGACGATTTAAGTCACATAACTCAACAGCCCGGGAGTCAGCATGCAAATTCTGGAATAGGTTCCTCACCAAAAAGAACCAAATAGTCGACTGTCCGGACACCGAAGCCTTAGCAGCCTTTAAACATAACGTCCGAGACGAATGGCTCGCCAGACACCTCGGCTAGGAAAAACCAAGAACAATGGCCGCGCTAACAAGCCTCATGACCCTCTTTTGCGCAGGGGAAGATAGCTGGCTAGCAAGATGCAGCACCAGCGACCCGAGTACATCCGAGGTCAGGGATGGAAATGGGAAATCACGACGCAGAAAAGATCAGCGCCGGAATAAGGAAAACGGCCCAAATAGCACAGCGGTCAACACCGGGTTCAAAAGCTCTCGGCCGAATAACAAAACACTGCCCCTTAAGGAAAACAGTGACGAGCCATCCAACCTAAACAAAATCTTGGATAGGATATGTCAAATCCACAGTACCCCCGGGAGGCCTGCAAACCATACCCACAGAGATTGTTGGGTCTTCAAGCAGTCCGGCCGACTTAACGCCGAACACAAGGGGCTCGACACACCAAGCGAAGACGATGACGAACCCCACAAGCAGCAGGCCGAAAAACAGAAGACTTTCCCACTAGAAGTCAAAACAGTGAACTCACTTCATGTGATAAACAGTGCGGCAACCACTAAAACATGCGCCGCACGATCCACCCATGCGGAGCCCCAAAATTGGATGTCAAACCCAATTACTTTCGACCATCAGGATTACCCCAGAAGCATTCGAAACGCAGGAGGGACTGCTTTGATATTGGACCCCATAATCGACGGACTATAATTCACACAAGTCCTAATGGATGGCGGCAGCGATATAAACCTGCTATACCAGGACAGTATCCGCAGAATGGGGATAGACCCTACCAAAATTCGCCATAGCAACACTTCCTTCAAAGGAGTGACGCCAGGCCTTTATGCCAATCGTACAGGCTCTGTACTACTAAAGGTTGTGTGTGGTTCATCCGGCAACCTCCGTCGCGAAAAGCTAATCTTCCATATCGCCCCATTCAAAAGTAGCCATCAAGCACCACTGGGACGCGAAGCTTTCGCCCGCTTTAACGCGATACCGCATCACGCGTCTCTTACACTCAAAATGCCCGGTCCACGCGGCATAATCTCACTAAAGGGTAACTCCGAGTGTTCCTCGACCACGGAAAATGTGAGACTGCCTTGACAGCCACACACTAATCCAACCTTGCTGATTAAAGCCCCTAAAAACAGGTCATTTAGACCTCGGACACGGTTAGGCGTGTCCGGCGTAAATAAACAAGGGGCTCCCCAGCCGCATACCTCTTTACAAGGGGCTGCACGTATAAACAATGAGAGCCAATAAAGCTCAATTTTATTCATCTTCCAAATCATACTCTGTTTTAAATACATTTTTTGCACGATATTTTTTCCAAACTAAGTTCTTCCTTTTTACAGGTGAACCACGTGCTACACCCGTCCAGGATACAGCACAACGGAGACACAGGCGCAGACGTGCAGCAGGGACCCGTTGCAAGGATTCTTTTCAGATTAAGACCCTGCGTAAACCTTTCTTACTGTCTCTTGTTGATACTCATCCCCCGGTTTCCTACCATAATCGAGGAGGAGGCTGGCGTTTTGGCATCGGCCACGTCAGAAGTTCTCGCTTGTACCTGGACACTAGGGGCTTAGGGCATTGTTCCGCCCGTTATCTTAAAGACCGAATACCTTAGGGAGTGTTTGGCATCTCGAGTTAGGCCTTATATGCATCAGCTTCGAATCATGTCTTTGGTCAAATGTTGGGTTTGCCCGGCTCCTGTGTTTTGCTGCCTTACGTTCCGCTCCATCGGCTAACGCGGCACCAGGAGAACTACTGCGATTGTGCCCCGGTTCGGCCGGGCGAGCACCTCAGTAGAGAAAGCCGAAAACTGACTGTCATGATATAGCGAGAGACTGGTCAACCACTCGATTGACTACTGGAATGTTTAGAATTCCTCCGCTTTGACGAAGGACCGCTTCCCGGTCAGGCACACACACGCCCCGAGTTCGGAGAGCGCGGTGCCTCTAGGGGCTATATAGTAGCCCCACCATCGAGCTCCTATGGCTAAGTGAAAGTGATAAAGCATTATAGTCTGGTTGCCTAGTTTGCTATGCTATCACCTCCTTCAAAGGACCAAGACGTTGGATTAAGTGTGAAATGGCGCTTTTTTTGCAAACACCCCCGCACCATGTGCGTGGGGGCTGAAGCCAAAGACTGCCATCTTTCAGGTTATAAATACATATACATTAACGGCCGCACAGGAGATATTTCAATACTTGAACGCACAAGTATAAAAAGTCGTTACATTATAAATATGATCTCACAAATCATACATGTCATTTGAACATGACATTTTTCGAGCACTGCGACTCTATTAAACGAGCGCCCTGCAGGACTTCCTCAAAATAGTGCTCGGTGGGTAATCGGCTCTCGTCCGAACCCCAGGACGCAACATCGGTGGCATTCATCTCCGCCCAGTATGTATTAACACGGGCAAGAGCCATCCATGCACCCTCTATGCATGCCAACCGCTTCATCGCCTTGATATGCGGCACCACCCCAAGGAATTGCTGCAATAAGCCAAAATAACTCTTCGGCTTGGGCCTTTCCGGCCACAGATGAGCCACCACATCCGTCATGGCAAGTCCGAACAATCTATTCAGCTCAGCCCATTCAGCCAACCGATCGGTCAACGGAAGTGAACGCTCCGGACTATGGAATTGAGACCAAAAAAGCTTTTCCATCTCATGATCCTTCTGACTTCGGAAGTGCACAACTGCGCCCGCCGCACTCGCCGCCAAATCCAGATAAGGATCCTCCGCACTCCACAACTGGCCCAACTGAGCATACTTCGGATTCGTGAACTTCCTACGCAACAGAAAGGGCTTTCCATCCGCAATGTGTCTGGCCTGACGCAGTTCCTCCTTTATAGCCCGCATTGCAGAACGGGCATCCTTGGCTTTGGTGGTGGCCTTCTTTAGGCCCTCCTGCTCTGCTTGGCGTTCTCTTTCAAGAACCTCATAGCGGTCGGTAGCATCTTTTAATTTCACGGCCATTACGGCCATTTCCTCCCTGCTTCGGCAGTGAGTAGCCTTTTCGGCTTTTACCTCCTTCGCTGCCTTCAAGGCAGCCGCATCACTTTTTCTGGCTTGCTCCTTGGCTCGAGCAAGCTCTGCCCGAAGGTCTTCTATAGCAGCGGCACCATCTGCATCAAGCATACATGTTGTAAGGAGTGGGCGTCAGCTCCCTTACCAGGTGACCGCGGAGAAACCACCTACCTTGTGACTCGTCAAGTCGTCTATTAACCAGCGCGATATCCGCATCTGCAACGTTGAGTTGCCGCTTCAGCTCGGCAACTCTATCAGTCCGGCTGGCCACCGAATGTTCCACCACCTGCATAGGAAAGGCGACATTTTTTAACTGAGATTATGATCCTCGGCACGCTGTCACTTTCGACAACATACCGAGTCTCAGGGGCTACTATCTATACAGGGCGCACTCTATGTGCAAAACTGTCAAAAGGTATGTCATTTTTTACGTACCTCAAATCCCGTCAGTAAACTTCCGACGGCCTCATGCAACCCGCTCTCGGGGGATGAGATCCTTTCAATCACCGTACTCATTAATGTGCGGTGATCTTCTGAGAGAGACGCCCTCTTGAGCAAACCCTGCAGCTCCACCGGCCGTACTCCCGTGGGTGCCGAACTCTCCGGCCCTGCCGGACTCGGGGAGACCCTCCGTGACGATACCTCAGGGTCGTCCGCCCCGCCTGACGGGGCGGCAAATGGAGGCGTTTCGCTCTCCATCATCTCCGGACGAAGGTCCCCCGAGGATGAGCTCTGCTGAGAAGGGCTGAGATCCGAACTACAAGGTAAAAACTTCGGTTATCCTTAGAAATAAAATAGGAATGTCCCTTATTACAAAACTTCCTTTTTTTCTACTTACGGCTCGCTGGAGGGCTGATTCCTTTGGGGAGACTGTGCGGCCGGGACTCCTCCCGGCCCAGGACCTTCCGGTGCAGATTTCTTTCCCCGCTTCGAGGCTTTGGCCTCCGGGTTTTTGGAAGCGGTCCTCTTCTCCCCATGGAGGGAGGAATTCTTGATTCCCCCCTTATTGAGAGCCTCCTTAACAGAGGTGGCAGTTTCCTTGTTCCCCCCTTCGCCCTCCTCCGAAGGCGCTACCTCCAACATTTTGATTAACACGGGATCCGGCGTGGTCTCAGGGAGGGGGGCCGGACACCGTATCAATTTTGCTTGTGCTATCCACTCCTGTTCAAGGGATAGCCGGTTAAAAGGCAAATCCATGAAAAATAAATGGATGATGTCCGGACACAGGGCTACTTACTTGAGTATCCGGGCGATTGCAGCTTAGGCCAGCGTCCTCGGTCAAGTCCGGACACATTTCTTGTGATCCGAAGAACAGTTTGTACATCTCCACGGGTTTTGTACCCATGAAGTGTTGGAGAGCTCATGGTCCCTCCGGATTGAATTCCCACAGGCGGAGGGGGCGACGTTTGCAGGGCATAAGACGCCGAATCAGCATAACCTGCGTCACTACGACCAGATTGATCTCCCTCTCTTGGAGGTCTCGAATCCGGCCCTGCAATAGGGGTACATCCTTGGACGGCCCCCAGTCAAACCCTTTGCTGACCCACGACGTCAGCCGTTGTGGAGGGCCCGAGCGAAAGGCGGGCAGCGGCCTCTGCCTGCTTCCCCTGGGAGCGGTGATATAGAACCACTCCTGTTGCCACAAGCCGAGCTCCTCCTGAAAGGAGCCCTCGGGCCGTGGAGCATCGGCCCTCTTGCTTATAACCGCCCCTCCACACTCTGCCTGACGCTCCTCAATCATCTTCGGCTCCACATTGAAGGTTTTGAGCCATAAACCGAAGTGAGGGGTAGTGCGGAGGAAGGCTTCACAGACGACAATAAATGATGAGATGTGGAGGATGGACTCCGGAGACAAGTCGTGGAATTCTAGCCCATAGTAAAATAGGAGCCCCCTCACGAAGGGATCTATCGGGAAACCTAAACCCCGATGGAGGTGAGACATGAACACGACACTCTCGCCAGGCTCGGGAGTAGGAATGACTTGCCCTTGGGCAGGCAACCTATGAGAAATCTCGTAGGTTAAGTACCTGGCGTCTCTCAGCTTTAGCATGTCCTATTCCGTGACAGAGGAGGGCATCCACCGGCCCTGTAGGTCAGAGCCGGACATTATCGAAGGTCCGAAGCGCCCGAATCTGGAGCCCTGGGTGTTGGAACTCGGGGCGAGGGGCGGATTCGATTGAGGATTGAAGAAAAGGAATGGGCCTTGGTCTCATTATAAAGAGGGAGACCAAGAGTCGTCCCCGTGACCATTTGGAACTCGCCTTCGATGGAGGGGGCGTGGCAACGGGCGCGGTTGGGTTTCCCACGTCCGTATTAATGGGAATCCAGGAATAAGGGGAACACGATCTCTTCTTTGACAAGACATGCGAAGGAAATCGCTTCGCTAAACGCGCTGAGGTGGTATAATAAAAACGATTCAAGTAAAGGCTTGGTTGTGGTGTGACGTCACGCCACGAAACACGTCAGCAGATTGAACTTGTGTAAATATTATTCTCTCTACGGTGGAATGTGGAATTTATTTTGTAGAGCCGGACACTATCTTGGTGTTCACAATCTTCTATAAATTATTCGGAGGAGGAACCCGCCTTGCAATGCCGGAGACAATATGCGCGTCAGACTCGTCGTCATTGAAGCCTGGTTCAGGGGCTACTGAGGGAGTCCTGGACTAGGGGGTGTCCGGATAGCCGAACTATCATCATCGGCCGGACTCCAAGACTATGAAGATACAAGATTGAAGACTTCGTCCCGTGTCCGGATGGGACTTTCCTTGGCGTGGAAGGCAAGCTTGGCGATACGAATATGTAGATCTCCTACCATTGTAACCGACTCTGTGTAACCCTAGCCCTCTCCAGTGTCTATATAAACCGGATGGTTTTAGTCCGTAGGACATAACAACAATCATACCATAGGCTAGCTTTTAGGGTTTAGCCTCCTTGATCTCGTGGTAGATCTACTCTTGTAATACCCACATCATCAATATCGATCAAGCAGGACGTAGGGTTTTACCTCCATCAAGAGGGCCTGAACCTGGGTAAAACATCGTGTCGATTGTCTCCTGTTACCATCCGCCTAGACGCACAGTTCGGGACCCCCTACCCGAGATCCGCCGGTTTTGACAACGACAGTCACCAAAACACATAACTCATATAATACCAATCGTCATCGAACGTTAAGCATGCGGACCCTACGGGTTCGAGAACTATGTAGACATGACCGAGACACCTCTGTGGTCAATAACCAATAGTGGAACCTAGATGCTCATATTGGTACCCACATATTCTACGAAGATCTTTATCGGTCGAACCGCAATGTCAACATAGCTATTCCCTTTGTCATCAGTATGTTACTTGCCCGAGATTCGATCGTCGATATCTCTATACCTAGTTCAATCTCGTTACCGGCAAGTCTATTTACTCGTTCTGTAGTGCATCATCTCGTAACTAACTCATTAGTCACATTGCTTGCAAGTCTTCATATGATGTGCATTACCGAGATGGCCTGGAGATACCTCTCCGATACTCGGAGTGACAAATCCTAATCTCGATCTATGCCAACCCAAAAAACACCTTCAGAGATACCTGTAGATCATCTTTATAATCACCCAGTTATGTTGTGACGTTTGATAGAACAAAAGGCATTCCTCCGGCGTCCGGGAGTTGCATAATCTCATAGTCGGAGGAATATATATTTGACACGAAGAAAGCAGTAGCAATAAAACTGAACGATCATTATGCTTTGCTAACGGATGGGTCGTATCCATCTCATCATTCCACTAATGATGTGATCATGTTATCAAATGACAACTCATGTCCATGGCTAGGAAACTTAACCATCTTTGATCAACGAGCAAGTCTAGTAGAGGCATACTAGGGACACTTTGTTTTGTCTATGTATTCACACATGTATCAAGTTTCCGGTTAATGCAATTCTAGCATGAATAATAAACATTTATCATGAATAAGGAAATATAAAATAATAACTTTATTATTGCCTCTAGGGCATATTTCCTTCAGCCGCACCTCCCCTCCCCCCTGGAATCGCCCTGAATGGGCGAGTGCCGAGGGGGTACAAGGGAGGTTGTGCCAAAAGATACATGATACAACCTATGTTATGTTGATTATTAGATTAGTTTTTTCCTTCTTTTCTTTTTCTTGTTATGTGACATGTATGTCACTATCTATGTTAAGCTTGACGACGTCCCTCGATATCCTGATCCAGCAGAGTGTCGATGGAGTCGATGAGTTCCGTCAGCACGATGGTGTGATGACGGTGTTGGTGATGTGATCTGCGTAGGGCTTTGCCTAAGCACTACGATGATACTATCAGAGGAGTAAACGGTGGAGGGGGAACCACACATGGCTAAGACAATGTTGTGTCTTTGGGGTGCCCCCTGCCCCTGTATATAAAGGAGGGAGGAGGAGGCCGGCCACCAGGGGTGCGTGCCATGGGGGGAGTCCTACTAGGACTCCAGTCCTAGTAGGATTTGGTCCCCCTTTTTCCTTTCTTTCCGGAGTAGCAAAGGGGGAAAGGGATAGGGAGTAGGAGAGGGAAAGGGGGCGCCGCCCCCTCCCCTAGTCCAATTCGGACTCCCATGGGGGGGGAGGTGCGGCCACCCCTTGTGGGCTGTCCCATCTCTCTCCTGTGGCCCATGTTGGCCCATTACTTCCCCGGGGGGTTCCGGTAACCTCCCGGTACTCCGAAAAATATCTGAAACTTCCCCGAAACCATTCCGGTGTCCGAATGTAACCTTCCAATATATCAATCTTCATATCACGACCATTTCAAGACTTCTCGTCATGTCCATGATCTCATCCGGGATTCCGAACAACCTTCGGTCACCAAAACACATAACTCATATAATACCAATCGTCATCAAACGTTAAGCGTGCCGACCCTATGGGTTCGAGAACTATGTAGACATGACCGACACACCTCTCTGGTCAATAACCAATAGTGGAACATGGATGCTCATATAGGTTCCCACATATTCTATGAAGATCTTTATCGGTCAAACCGCAATGTCAACATAGTTATTCCCTTTGTCATTGGTATGTTCCTTGCCCGAGATTCGATCATCGGTATCTCTATAGCTAGTTCAATCTCGTTACTAGCAAGTCTCTTTACTCATTCCGTAGTGTATCATCCTATAACTAACTCATTAGTCACATTGCTTGCAAGGCTTCATATGATGTGCATTACCGAGATGGCCCAGAGATACCTCTCCGATACTCGGAGTAACAAATACTAATCTTGATCTATGCCAACCCAACAAACACCTTCGGAGATACCTGTAGAGCATCTTTATAATCACCCAGTTACGTTGTGACGTTTGATAGAACACAAGGCATTCATCAGGTGTGCGAGAGTTGCACTCATAGTCAAAGGAATATATATTTGACATGAAGAAAGTAGTAGCAATAAAACTGAACGATCATTATGCTAAGCTAACGGATGGGTCTTGTCCAACACTTCATTCCACTAATGATGTGATCCCGTTATCAAATGACAAGTCATGTCCATGGCTAGGAAACTTAACCATCTTTGATCAACAAGTTAGTCTAGTAGAGGCATACTAGGGACACTTTGTTTTGTCTATGTATTCACACATGTATCAAGTTTCCGGTTAATACAATTCTAGCATGAATAATAAACATTTATCATGAATAAGGAAATATAAAACAACAACTTTATTATTGCCTCTAGGGCATATTTCCTTTAGTCTCCCACTTGAGCTAGAGTCAATAATCTAGATTACATTGTAATGAATCTAACACCCATGGAGTCTTGGTGCTGATCATGTTTTGCTCGTGGAAGAGGCTTAGTCAATGGGTCTGCAACATTCAGATCCGTATGTATTTTGCAAACTTTATGTCTCCCTCCTTGACCAAATCTTGGATGGAGTTGAAGCGTCTCTTGATGTGTTTGGTCTTTTTGTGAAATCTGGATGCCTTCGCCAGGGCAATTGCTCCAGTATTGTCACAAAAGATTTTCATTGGACCCGATGCACTAGGTATTACACCTAGATCGAATATGAACTCCTTCATCCATAGACTCCTTAATTTGCTGCTTCCGAAGCAGCTATGTACTGCGCTTCACACGTAGATCCTGCCACGATGCCCTGCTTGGAACTGCACCAACTGACAGCTCCACCATTCAATAAAAATACGTATCCGGATTGTGACTTAGAGTCATCCGGATCAATGTTAAAGCTAGCATCGACATAACCATTTACGACAAGCTCTTTGTCACCTCCATAAACGAGAAACATATCCCTAGTCCTTTTCAGGTACTTTAGGATGTTGTTGACCGTTGTCCAGTGATCCACTCCTGGATTACTTTGGTACCTCCCTGCTAAACTTATAGCAAGGCACACATTAGGTCTGGTACACAGCATAGCATACATGATAGAACCTATGGCTGAGGCATAGGGAATGACTTTCATTTTCTCTCTATCTTCTGCAGTGGTCGGGCATTGAGTCTGACTCAACTTCACACCTTCTAACACAGGGAAGAACCCTTCCTTTGACTGATCCATTTTGAACTTCTTCAAAACTTTATCAAGGTATGTGCTTTGTGAAAGTCCTATCAAGCATCTTGATCTATCTCTATAGATCTTGATGCCTAATATGTAAGCAGCTTCACCGAGGTCTTTCATTGAAAAACTCTTATCCAAGTATCCTATTAGGCTACCCAGAAATTCTACATCATTTCCGATCAACAATATGTCATCCACATATAATATCAGAAATGCTATAGAGCTCCCACTCACTTTCTTGTAAATACAGGCTTCTCCAAAAGTCTGTATAAAACCATATGCTTTGATCACCTCATCAAAGCGTATATTCCAACTCCAAGATGATTGCACCAGTCCATAAATGGATCGCTGGAGCTTGCACACTTTGTTAGCACCTTTAGGATCGACAAAACCTTCTGGTTGCATCATATACAACTCTTCTTTAAGAAATCCATTAAGGAATGTAGTTTTGACATCCATTTGCCAGATTTCATAATCATAAAATGCGGCAATTGCTAACATGATTCCTACAGACTTAAGCATCGCTACGGGTGAGAATGTCTCATCGTAGTCAACTCGTTGAACTTGTCGAAAACCCTTTACAAAAAGTCGAGCTTTATAGACAGTAATATTACCATCAATGTCTTCTTCTTTAAGATCCATTTATTATCTATGGGTCGCCGATCATCAAGAAGATCCACCAAAGTCCACACTTTGTTCTCATACATGGATCCTATCTCAGATGTCATGGCCTCAAGCCATTTATCAAAATTTGGGCTCATCATAGCTTATTAATAGTTCGTAGGTTCATCATGATCAAGTAGCATGACTTCCAGAACATGATTACCGTACCACTCTAGTGCGGATCGTGCTTTGTCAGACCTGCGAGGTTCTATAGTAACTTGATCTGAAGTTTCATGATCTCTATCATTAGCTTCCTCTCCAATTGGTGTAGGCATCACGGGAACAGATTTCTCGGATGAGCTACCTTCCAAATTGAGAGTGATAACCCACAAGTATAGGGGATCAATTGTAGCATCTTTTGATAAGTAAGAGTGTCGAACACAACGAGGATCTAAAGGTAGAACAAATATTCCCTCAAGTTCTATCGACCATCGATACAACTCTACGCACGCTTAACGTTCGCTTTACCTAGAACAAGTATGAACCTAGAAGTACTTTCTAGGTGTTGTTGGATAAGTTTGCAAGATAATAAAGGGCACGTAAATAAAAAGTAGGGGTTGTTTAGATAAAGACAAGTAAATATAGCGAGTGTGAAAAAGTGGTGGTAGGAGTTGTGGAATTGTCCCTAAGCAATTGACTACTTTACTAGACCGATAGCAAGTTTTATGTGGGAGAGGCATAAGCTAACATACTTTCTCTTCTTGGATCATATGCACTTATGATTGGAACTCTAGCAAGCATCCGCAACTACTAAAGATCATTAAGGTAAAACCCAACCATAGCATTAAAGCATCAAGTCCCCTTTATCCCATACGCCACAACCTCCTTACTCGGGTTTATGCTTCTGTCACTCAAACAACCCACTATGAGAGAATCATACACATGGCAACACCCTACAGCGGGAATCCCTCACGCTTGCGCGACTCGAAGGGCACAATAGGACAACAACATAACCACAGGCAAATTAAACAATCATAACAATTCACCAATTACCGAAAGGACAACAAAAATCTACTCAGACATCATAGGATGGCAACACATCATTGGATAATAATATGAAGCATAAAGCACCATGTTCAAGTAGAGGGTACAATGGGTTGCAGGAGAGTAGACCGCTGAATATAGATGGGGGGAAGGTGATGGATATGTTGGTGAAGATGGCGGAGGTGTTGGTGTAGATCGCGGTGATGATGATGGGCCCCGACGGCGTTCCAGCGCCACCGGAAGCAAGGGGGAGAGATCCCCCCTTCTTCTTCTTCTTCCTTGACCTTCTCCCTAGATGGGAGAAGTGTTTCCCCTATGGTCCATGATCTCCATGGCGTGGGAGGGGCGAGAGCCCCTCCGAGATTGGATCTGTCTCTCTGTCTCTCTCTATTTCTGCATTTTTAGATTCTGCCCTTTCACCGTTTCTTGTATATCCGGAGATCCGTAACTCCGATTGGATTGAAACCTTTGCCAAGATTTTTCTCCGAAAATTAGATTTCTTGCGGCCAAAGAAGAGCAGTAACCGCCTTACGGGGTGCCCACGAGGGTCAGGACATGCCCACACCCCTGGGGCGCGCCCCCCTGCCTCGTGGCCCCCTCGGGCACCGTCTCGCATTGATTCTTCTTCGCAAAAATCATAAATATTTCAAAACTATTCTCCGTCCGTTTTTATCCCGTTTGGACTCCGTTTGATATGGGTTTTCTACAAAACATAAAACATGCAACAAACAGGAACTGGCACTGGGCACTAGATCAATATGTTAGTCCCAAAAATATTATAAAAAGTTGCCAAAAGTATATGAAAGTTGAATAATATTAGCATGGAACAATCAAAAATTATAGATACGACGGAGACGTATCAGAGAGCAGGTACAATTATCTCATCAAGTTATACTTTCCTCCCACTCTCTTCTTTCGAGAGAAGCTCCTTCTCTAGAAAGGTTCCGCTCTTAGCAACAAAAATCTTTCCTTCGGAATTGAAGTAGAAGGTGTACCCAATTGTTTCTTTAGGGTAACCTATGAAGACACATTTCTCCGATTTGGGTTCGAGCTTATCAGGCTGAAGCCTTTTCACATAAGCATCGCATCCCCAAACTTTCAGAAACATCAGCTTAGGTTCCTTGCCAAACCATAGTTCATATGGTGCCGTCTCAATGGATTATGACAGTGCCCTATTTAAAGTGAATGCAGCTGTCTCTAATGCATAACCCCAAAACGATAGTGGTAAATTGGTAAGAGACATCATGATCGCACCATATCCAATAAAGTGCGGCTATGACGTTTATACACACCATTACGCTGTGGTGTTCCAGGTGGCATGAGCTGTGAAACTATTCCACATTGTTTTAAATGAAGGCCAAACTCATAACTCAAATATTCTCCTCCACAATCAGATCGTAGAAACTTTATTTTCTTGTTACGATGATTCTTCACTTCACTCTGAAATTATTTGAACTTTTCAAATGTTTCAGACTTGTGTTCCATTAAGTAGATATACCCATATCTGCTCAAATAATTTGTGAAGGTCAGAAAATAACGATACCAGCCACGAGCATCAACACTCATTGGATCGCATACATCAGTATGTATTATTTCCAATAAGTCAGTAGCTCGTTCCATTGTTCTGGAGAACGGACTTTTAGTCATCTTGCCCATAAGGCACGGTTCGCAAGTATCAAATGATTCATAATCAAGTGATTCCAAAAGTCCATCTTTATGGAGTTTCTTCATGTGCTTTACACCGATATGACCCAAACGGTAGTGCCACAAATAAGTTGCACTATCATTGTCAACTTTACATCTTTTGGCATCAATATTATGAATATGTATCATAAGATCAAGATTCAATAGAAATAGACCACTCTTCATGGGTGCATGACCATAAAAGATATTATTCATATAAATAGAACAACCATTATTCTCTTATTTAAATGAATAACCGTTTCGCACTAAACAAGATCCAGATATAATGCTCATGCTCAACGCAGGCACCAAATAACAATTATTCAGGTCTAAAACTAATCCCGAAGGTAGATGTAGAGGTAGCGTGCCGGCGGCGATCACATCAACCTTGGAACCATTTCTGACGCACATCATAACCTCGTCCTTAGACAATCTCTGTTTAATCCGTAGTGCCTGCTTCGAGTTACAAATATGAGCAACCGAACAGGTATCAAATACCCAGGCACTACTGCGAGAATTAGTAAGGTACGCATCAATAACATGTATATCACATATACCTTTGTTCACCTTGCCATCCTTCTTATCCGCCAAATACTTGGGGCAGTTCCACTTCCAGTGACCAGTCCCTTTGCAGTACGAGCACTCAGTTTCAAGATTGGGTCCAAACTTGGGTTTCTTCCCGGGAGTGACAACTTGCTTGTGAGTCTTTTTGAAGTTCCCCTTCTTTTTACCCTTGCCCTTTTTCTTGAAACTAGTGGTCTTGTTAACCATCAACACTTGATGCTCCTTCTTTATTCCTAACTCCGCAGCCTTTAGCACCGCTAAGAGCTCGGGAATAGTCTTTTCCATCCCTTGCATATTGTAGTTCATCACGAAGCCTTTGTAGCTTGGTGGCAGTGATTGAAGAACTCTGTCAATGACACAATCATCTAGAAGATTAACTCCCAGCCGAGTCAAGTGATTATGGTACCCAGACATTCTGAGTATGTGCTCACTAATAGAACTGTTCTCCTCCATCTTGCAGCTATAGAACTTGTTGGAGACTTCATATCTCTCAACTCAGGCATTTGCTTGAAATATTAACTTCAACTCCTGGAACATCTCATATGGTCCATGACGTTTGAAACGTCTTTGAAGTCCCGATTCTAAACCATAAAGCATGGCACACTGAACTAACGAGTAGTCATCAACACGCGACTGTCAGGCATTCACAATGTCTGCAGTTGTTGGGGCAGGTGGTACACCGAGCGGTGCATCAAGGACATGATTCTTCTGTGCAACAATGAGGATAATCCTCAAGTTATGGACCCAGTCCTTGTAGTTGCTGCCATCATCTTTCAACTTATATTTCTCTAGGAACGCATTAAAATTCAAAGGAATGGTAGCACGGGCCATTAATCTACAACATAGATATGCAAAAACTATCAGGACAAAGTTCATGATAAATTAAGTTCAATTAATCATATTACTTAAGAACTCCCACTTAGATAGACATCCCTCTAGTCATCTAAATGATACGTGATCCAAATCAACTAAACCATGTCCGATCATCACGTGAGATGGAGTAGTTTTCAATGGTGAACATCACTATGTTGATCATATCTATTATATGATTCACGTTTGACCTTTCGGTCTCCAGTGTTCCGAGGCCATATCTGTATATGCTAGGCTCGTCAAGTTTAACCCGACTATTCCGAGTGTGCAAATCTGGCTTGCACCCGTTGTATTTGAACGTAGAGCTTATCACACCCGATAATCACATGGTGTCTCAGCACAAAGAACTTTCGCAACAGTGCATACTTGGGGAGAACACTTATACCTTGAAATTTTAGTGAGGGATCATCTTATAATGCTACCGTCGTACTAAGAAAAATAAGATGCATAAACGGTAAACATCACATGCAATCAAAATATGTGACATGATATGGCCATCATAAACTTGTGCTCATGATCTCCATCACCAAAGAAATGTCATGATCTCCATCGTCACCAACCATTGCTTCTACGACTATCGCTGCCGCGTAGTGATAAAGTAAAGCAATTACATAGCGCTTGCATTTCATACAATAAAGCGACAACCATATGGCTCCTGCCAGTTGCCGATAACTTTTACAAAACATGATCATCTCATACAACAATCTTATATCACATCATGTCTTGACCATATCACATCATAACATGCCCTACAAAATTAGTTATACGTCCTCTACTTTGTTTGTTCCAAGTTTTACGTGGCTGCTACGGGCTTCTAGCATGAACCGTAAAAACCTACGGCACAAAAACCACAATGGTGATTTATCAAGTTTGCTATTTTAACCTTCGCAAGGACCACCCGCAGTCAAATTTGATTCAACTAAAGTTGGAGAAACAGACACCCACCAGCCACATTTATGCAAAACTAGTTGCATGTCTGTCAGTGGAACCGGTCTCATGAACGTGGTCTTGTAAGGTTGGTCCGGGCCGCTTCATCCAACAATACCGCTGAATCAAAATAAGACATTGGTGGTAAGAAGTATGATGATCACCGCCCACAACTCTTTGTGTTCTATGCGTGCATATCATCTACACATAGACCTGGCTCTGATGCCACATTGGGAAATGTAGCATGCAATTTCAAAAAAATTCCTACGCTCACGCAAGATCTATCTAGGAGATGCACAACAACAAGAGGGGGAGAGTGTGTCCACGTACCCTCGTAGACCGAACATGGAACCGTTAACTTAACGCGGTTGATGTAGTTGAACGTCTTCTCAAATCAACCGATCAAGTACCGAACATACGACACCTCTGAGTTCTGCACACGTTTAGCTTGATGACGTCCCTCGATATCCTGATCCAGCAGAGTGTCGATGGAGTCGATGAGTTCCATCAGCACGATGGTGTGATGACGGTGTTGGTGATGTGATCTGCGTAGGGCTTTGCCTAAGCACTACGATGATACTATCATAGGAGTAAACGGTGGAGGGGGCACCGCACATGTCTAAGACAATGTTGTGTCTTTGGGGTGCCCCCTGCCCCTGTATATAAAGGAGGGAGGAGGAGGCCGGCCACCAGGGGTGCGCACCATGGGGGGAGTCCTACTAGGACTCCACTCCTAGTAAGATTTGGTCCCCCTTTTTCCCTTCTTTCCGGAGTAGCAAAGGGGGAAAGGGAGAGGGAGTAGGAGAGGGAAAGGGGGCGCCGCCCCCTCCCCTAGTCCAATTCGGACTCCCATGGGGGGGGAGGTGTGGCCACCCCTTGTGGGCTGTCCCATCTCTCTCCTGTGGCCCATGTTGGCCCATTACTTCCCCGGGGGGTTCCGGTAACCTCCCGGTACTCCGAAAAATATCTGAAACTTCCCGAAACCATTCCGGTGTCCGAATGTAACCTTCCAATATATCAATCTTCATATCACGACCATTTCGAGACTTCTCTTCATGTCCGTGATCTCATCCGGGACTCCGAACAACCTTCGGTCACCAAAACACATAACTCATATAATACCAATCGTCATCAAACGTTAAGCGTGCCGACCCTATGGGTTCGAGAACTATGTAGACATGACCGAGACACCTCTCTGGTCAATAACCAATAGCGGAACATGTATGCTCATATAGTTTCCCACATATTCTATGAAGATCTTTATCGGTCAAACCACAATGTCAACATAGTTATTCCCTTTGTCATTGGTATGTTCCTTGCCCGAGATTCAATCATCGGTATCTCTATAGCTAGTTCAATCTCGTTACTAGCAAGTCTCTTTACTCGTTCTGTAGTGCATCATCCTGTAACTAACTCATTAGTCACATTGCTTGCAAGGCTTCATATGATGTGCATTACCGAGATGGCCCAAAGATACCTCTCCAATACTCGGAGTGACAAATCCTAATCTTGATCTATGCCAACCCAACAAACACCTTTGGAGATACCTGTAGAGCATCTTTATAATCACCCAGTTACGTTGTGACGTTTGATAAAACACAAGGCATTCATCAGGTGTCCGAGAGTTGCACTTATAGTCGAAGGAATATATATTTGACACCAAGAAAGCAGTAGCAATAAAACTGAACGGTCATTATGCTAAGCTAACGGATGGGTCTTGTCCAACACTTCATTCCACTAATGATGTGATCCCGTTATCAAATGACAACTCATGTCCATGGCTAGGAAACTTAACCATCTTTGATCAACAAGCTAGTCTAGTAGAGGCATACTAGGGACACTTTGTTTTGTCTATGTATTCACACATGTATCAAGTTTCCGGTTAATACAATTCTAGCATGAATAATAAACATTTATCATGAATAAGGAAATATAAAATAATAACTTTATTATTGCCTCTAAGGCATATTTCCTTCAGCTGCACCTCCCCTCCCCCCTGCAATCGCCCTAGATGGGCGAGTGCCGAGGGGGTACGAGGGAGGTTGTGCCAAAAGATACATGATACAACCTATGTTATGTTGATTATTAGATTAGTTTTTCCTTCTTTTCTTTTTCTTGTTATGTGACATGTATGTCACTATCTATGTTACTCCCACAATGACCAGCCTAATATCATATCAAATAATGTGCTAGTATGCGTCTTGCATGGCAATAGATGATACCATCTATAATAGCAACATATAATATTACTAGTAGAATGCCCGTGCGTTGCCACGGGCTTTTGAAATATTTTACAAAAGATATGTAAACATAATGCATGTTAATTTTCTCATGTAGAGAAAAGATAGCACGACACAATCGGGTAATAATTTAAGTCCACTTTACTTGCAATGTAAATTGATTAAAAAGGTAATTTGTTGATGTATAAATATAATACGATTATCTAACCAAAGTCTGTCATAAATTAAAAATCTACTTGATGCGCTTACGAAATTCTCGCACAATATCAAAAATGTTGTCTATCCAAATTTTTTTAGCTTACCTGCCCAGCCTTATCCTGACCTCAGCCACTCTCTCACCGCGCCCACACCTCTCACTCTCTCACCAACGCACCCCTCACTCTTTGTCTTCCTGTGTCGACAATACATAAATGATGAAAGTGACCGTCATGAACTACATTCTTCCTCATCTTTCCATCCAAATCAATTTTCCTAACATAGTTTCACCAATTTCTTCTATTTATGTGACGAAATGTTGTAAACGAAATATTGTAGCATTTTGTGTCGGACATCCCTCTAAACAGTGCAACCTCCGCCACCTAAGATGTCTCATACCCTGCCTTCAAATCCGTTAATCCACTGCCCCTTCTCAGCCAGGGGCAACCCACCTCTGGTTCTTCTTCTTCCTCATGTCGCCACTGCGTTTTTATTCGACCACTCTGTCGATCCGCCCACCTCTCCCTGCCTAACCACCTGCCACCCTATAGCCAGCGAGTGTTGCTGCACGTCGCCCCTTGCTAGAGTCACCACCTTCGTCGATGCTATCCATCCCTCTAAAACCTACCACCATATTTGGTGCCCACGATCTCCCGCACCTCGCATTTGAGACCGTTGAAAGCACAAGTGCTCCCTGGGTGATTTTGGTAATTAATGTCAACATATGTCTTGTTGGACTAACATTTTCATCTAATATATTTCAGATGAGTTCAACATTGGAGTGGCATGGACAAGAGGATGTGGAACCCCTTCAAGATGCTAAGGACAAACATTGGCAGAAGCTCAAGACTCTACATTTTCATTTTAGTGATCCAAGATCACATTGAGTCCATAGGAAAGCCAATACTATTAAAAGGGGATGAGGTGTTGCTTAATGGCTTGCTTGCTCAAAGTGCTTAGTGATATGCTCCAAAGCCCTCAACCACTTTCTCACTTCCACATATGTCCTAAACCTTAAAGTCAAACTTGGCCCCACCAATTTGATCTATCCGGCGCCACCGAGTTCATTTGACATAGCCACTGCCACAAACCCTAATCAGTTTGGTCTCACCGACGGGATCTCGGTCTCACCGAGATGGGCTTGCAAACTCCCCGTTGCCTGTTGCAATAATTTCGATCCCACCGGAATATGCAATCGGTCCCATCAAGTTTGCTTGACCAATTCTCTATTTGCTTATTACCAAAATAGGTCTCACCGAGTTTGTGTAATCGGTCAAACCGAGTTGAGGTTTTACCCTAACCCTTGCACTTTGGTCCCACCGAGTTGACCTTGTCGGTCCCACCAAAAACTCTAACGTTCACATTTTGACCTGAATCGGTCTGACCGAGTTTCACAATTCGGCCTCACCGAGTTTGGGAATCTGTGTGTAACGGCTAGATTTTGTGTGGAGGCTATATATACCCCTCCACCCACTCTTCATTCATGGAGAAAGCCATCAAAACGTGCCTACACTTCCTTCATTCATTTTCTGAGAGAGAACCACCTACTCATGTGTAACCAAGATATCCATTCCAACCAAAAGAATCTTGATCTCTAGCCTTCCCCAAGTTGCTTTCCACTCAAATCATCTTTCCACCATAGCCAAATCTGTGAGAGAGAGTTGAGTCTTGGGGAGACTATCATTTGAAGCACAATAGCAAGGAGTTCATCATCAACACACCATCTATTACCTTTTGGAGAGTGATGTCTCCTAGATTGGTTAGGTGTCACTTGGGAGCCTCCGTCAAGATTGTGGAGTTGAACCAAGGAGTTTGTAAGGGCAAGGAGATCGCCTACTTCGTGAAGATCTTCCCAAGTGAGGCAAGTCCTTCATGGGCGATGGCCATGGTGGGATAGACAAGGTTGCTTCTTCGTGGACCCTTCGTGGGTGGAGCCCTCCGTGGACTCGTGCAGCCATTACCCTTCGTGGGTTGAAGTCTCCACCAACGTGGATGTACGATAGCACCACCTATTGGAACCACGCCAAAAATCTCGGTATCTCCAATTGCATTTGCACACTCCAATCTCATCCTTTAATTTCTTGCAAGATGCATGCTTTACTTTCCGCTGCTCATATACTATTTGCATGCTTGCTTGAATTGTATTATGAATGCTTGAAATTATGCTAATTTCCAACCTCAACTTGAAAAACTTAAAAGCTGCTATCTTTACTCGTTGAGGGTCTAATCACCCCCCTCTAGACACCTCTTCTCGATCCTTTCAATTGGTATCAGAGCCCGGTTTCCATTGCTTTGGTTTAATCACCATTGGAGGAAGATGGATGGGTCTACATTGGGGAGTATTAGATGTAGAGTGCCTATGCTTGCTGGAGAGTTCTTTAGTGAGTGGAAAAATGAGATGCTTGGAATTTTTCATGAATATCACTTGAACAAGTACATTACTACTCCTTCTGAACCCCTTGTTGACCCCTTGCATCCTACCCCTGATGAGTCTCTTGACATGATTCACAATTTTAGAACTATCAATCTTATCACTAGAGGTTTGCCTAGAAATTTGATTAGTCACTTGCCAACTCTTGATTGTGCTTATACTATATGGAGATTTCTTGACGAACAATTTCTAGACTATTCCTTGAAAAACTCAGATGAGATTCTTCACAAGTCTATTGCTCTGAATAATATGAATCCCAATGATCTTAAGTTTGGATATTGTTTATTTGAGCTTCGTGACCTTATGCGTGCCAAAGAAGATGTTGGAATAATTAGCAATATCATTTCCGAAGCTATTAGAATTCATTGAGATGAACATTGTCAAAATCATATATCTAATGAATCACTCTCTCCAGGAAATGATCATTTGCAAGACAGTGTTGAACATGGATACTATGATGAGGATGATGATAGTGACCTTGATCTTGAAGAGTCTATGAGACACTTTGGTCTTATGGCTAACCTTCGCGGCTACATGGCTGGAGGATAGGAGTGGGTCCTTGATAGTGGATGTACCGATCAGATGACCGGGGACAAGAATATGTTTCATGAGCTTGCTAAAAATGACGGCCCTCGAAAGTATGTCACTTTTTGTGACAACTCAAAGGGTAAGGTCGTTGGCCTTGGTAAGGTGGCCATCTCACATGACAGCTCCATACAAAATGTTATGCTTGTTGAATCTTTTGGCTACAATTTACTTTCTGTATCTAGACTAGCCGATTTAGGTTTAAATGTCCTATTTACTGAAGTAGATTGCCAAGTGTTTCGAACAGATAATCATAAAATGGTCTTTACCAGCATACGTGGAGGTGATCTATACATTGTTGATTTCACTAAAAAGGCTCAACCTAGAACTTGCTTAATTTCTAAATCCTCTAAAGGCTGGTTGTGGCATAGACGGTTAGGTCATCTGGGCATGCAAAATCTTGACAAGCTTATTAAAGGTGATCATATCCTTGGTGTTAAGGATGTTATATTTGACAAGGATAGACTTTGCAGTGCTTGCCAAGCAGGAAAACAGGTTGGAGGAAGCCGACCCATGAAGAACATCATGACCACGAGGAGACCGCTCGAGCTACTTCACATGGATCTTTTTGGTCTCAATGCCTATAAGAGTCTCGGTGGTAACTCATTTGGACTGGTCATTGTTGACAATTTTTCAAGATTTACGTAGGTGTTCTTTCTTGATGATAAATCACAGGTCCAAAAGATCTTCAAAAACTTCGCTAGGAAGGCCTAAAACCAATTTGAAGCAAACATCAAGAAGGTTTGCAGTGACAACGGAACAGAGTTCAAGAATGCCAATGTGGACACCTTTCTTGACGAAGAAGGGATTTCACATGAGTTGTCGGCTATGTACACACCCCAACAAAATGGAGTTGTTGAGAGGAAGAACCGGATGCTCATCGAAATGGCGAGAATGATGCTTGATGAGTACAAGACGCCAAAACACTTTTGGGCGGAAGCGGTTGAGACAGCTTGTCATGCAACAAATCGTCTATATCTTCACAAGCTACTCGACAAGACGGCATACGAGCTTCTCACCGGTAACAAACCCCAAGTTGGATACTTTAGGGTATTCGGCTCAAAATGCTACATTCTTGATAAGCATCGTCGTTCGAAATTTTCTCCTAAATATCATGAAGGTTTCCTACTAGGTTATGGCTCAAACTCTCACACTTACCGTGTCTACAACAATTTCACCCAAAAGGTTGAAGAGACGGTAGATTGAAGTTTGATGAATCTAACGGCTCGCAAGTAGAGCAATTTACAATTGATGTAGGTGACAAAGATCCTTCGAAAGCAATCCAAGACTTGTCTATTGGCAAGATTCGCGCAACGGAGGTGAAGGAGAGTACCTCATCCATCCAAGTGGAAGCCTTAACTTCACGCCAAGGTGAACCACAAGTTGGCTGATGTCTGCTAGAACTATGTCGGTATTTCCCCAAAGAGGAAGGGCTGATGCAGTATAGCGACGGAAGGTATTTCCCTCAGTGATGAGACCAAGGTTATCGAACCAGTAGGAGAACCTCCTCACACAACGTAAACAACACCTACACACAAAAACAAATACTCGCAACCCAACGTGTTAAAGGGGTTGTTAATCCCTTTCGGGTACGACACCTCAAGATATGCAAATAACGTGAGGTAAAATTGGTAGATAGGATAAATAGGTCGCAGAACAAATAAATTGCAGTAATGTATTTTTGTATTTTTGGTTTAATAGATCTCAAAATAAATGCAAGAGAAAATAGACCGCAAAGGCAAATATGGTGAAAAGAGACCCGGTCCGTAGGTTTCACTAGTGGCTTCTCTCGAGAAAAATAGCAAATGGTGGGAAAACAATTACTGTTGGGCAATTGATAGAACTTCAAATAATCATGACAATATCCAGGCAATGATCATTATATAGGCATCACGTCCAAGATTAGTAGACTGACTCCTGCCTGCATCTGCTACTATTACTCCACACATCGACCGCTATCCAGCATGCATCTAGTGTATTAAGTTCATGGAAAAATGGAGTAATGCAATAAGAATGATGACATGATGTAGACGAGATCCATTTACCTATTGCGGAGATATAGATCTCATCTTGTTATCCTTAGTAGCAATGATACAATACGTGTCGGTTCCCCTTCTGTCACTGGGATCAAGCGTCGTAAGATTGAACCCACTACAAAGCACCTCTTCCATTGCAAGATAAATAGATCAAGTTGGCCAAACAAAACCCAAATATTGGATAAGAAATACGAGGCTATAAGCAACCATGCATATAAGAGATCAAAGAAGACTCAAATAACATTCATGGATAAAAAGATAGATCTGATCATAAACTCAAAGTTCATCGGATCCCAACAAACACACCGCAAAAAGACTTACATCATATGGATCTCCAAGAGACCATTGTATTGATAATCAAGAGAGAGAGAGAGAGAGGAAGCCATCTAGCTACTAACTACGGACCCGTAGGTCTACAAAGAACTACGCACGCATCCTAGGAGAGGCACCAATGGAAGTGGTGAACCCCTCCATGACGGTGTCTAGATTGGATCTGGTGGTTCTAGACTCTGCGGCGGCTGGAATTGATTTTCATCGAATCCCCTAGGGTTTCTGGAATATTTGGGTATTTATAGAGCAAAGTTGCGGTTCAGGGGGCACCCGAGGTGGGCAGCACCCACCAGGGCGCACCTGGGCCTCCTGGCGCGCCCTGGTGGGTGCTGCTCCCCTCGAGTTGCCCCCCAGGTGCTTCCTTGGCCCACTGGCTTTCTTCTGGCCCAAAAAATTCCTCCGAGAGTTTCATTGCGGTTGGACTCCATTTGATATTGATTTCCAGCGATGTAAAAAACATGCAGAAAACAACAACTTGAACTGGGCACTATGTCAATAGGTTAGTACCACAAAATGATATAAAATGACTATAAAATGATTGTAAAACATCCAAGAATGATAATATAACAGCATGGAACAATAAAAAATTATAGATTTGTTGGAGACGTATCATCACCCCCAAGCTTAATTCCTGCTCGTCCTCGAGTAAGAAAATGGTAAAAACAGAAATTTTGATGTGGAATGCTGCCTAACATGTTCATCACATTTCTTTTCTTTATAGCATGGACATATGGACTTTTATATGATTCAAAGCAATAGTCTAGTTTTGACATGAAGACTTTAATACTCAAGCATACCAACAAGCAACCATGTCTTTCAAAATATCAACACTAAAGCAAGTTATCCCTATCCCATCATGCTCAATCATTGATCCATTCATGAAACACACTCGAATATTAGCTACACCCAATGCTCAAATATGATTATAGTGCCCCTTAGTTGGTGCTTTAGAAGAGAAGATGGAGACTCAAATTCAAAATAAAAATTGCATAAGTAAAAGAAAGGCCCTTCGCGGAGGGAAGTAGTGATTTGTACAGGTGCCAGAGCTCAAAGCTTAAATTGAGAGATAAAAATATTTTTGAGAGGCATACTTTTCCTACCAACGAAAACGACTTGGAGCATCCCAACACTTTCACATCATAGGCGGTTCCCAAACAGAAAATAAATTTTATTCCTTTTTCCACCATAACTTTCTTTCCATGGCTACGTATCCACGGGTGCCCTCCATACCAACACTTTCCAAGGAATTTATTATTTCAAAACATAAAGTAAATTCATTATTCATTTCGGGATTGGGAATCCCTAATACCTTTGTCGTACTCTCGTGCAATGACAAGTGAATAAACACTCATCGTGAGAATAACACATTTAGCATGGAAAATATTCGCTACCCTTTACCGCCTCGCGAGTAGTAGAGCACACAAAAGAGAAATTTATTTTGAACATTAGAGACGGCACATGCAAATTTGCTTAGAACGGCATGGAAATACCGCATATAGGTAGGTATAGTGGACTCATATGACAAAACTGGTTTAAAGGGTTCTGGATGCACAAGTAGTGATCATACTTAGTGCAAAATGAAGGCTAGCAAAAAGATTGAGAAGCAACCAACCAAAAAGCAAAAAATCTCGTACCCAAGAATTAAGCATAAGTAACACCGAATAATGCACCATAAGTAGGATATAAATTTCAATGCATAACTATTGACTTTCGTGCTTGCATAGGGAATCACAAACCTTAACATCAATATTCTTACTAAAGCACAATTACTCATCAACATGACTCATATATCATATTGTCATATCTCAAAACCATTACTAAGAATCAAGTTTATTTTGTCCAATGATCTTCATGAAAGTTTTTATTATATCCTCCTTGGATATCTATCACTTTGGGACTATTTTCATATGTTGCGTTTGATAAGCTCAAACAAATATAAGTGAAGATCATGAGCATAATTTTTTTCTTTTCTCTCAACATAATTTAATTGAAGCAAGAGAGAAAAAACAGCAACAACAAAGCCTTTAGTCCCAAACAAGTTGGGGTAGGATAGAGGTGAAACCCATAAGATCTCGCAACCAACTCATGGCTCTGGCACATGGATAGCAAGCTTCCACGCACCCCTGTCCATAGCTAGCTCTTTGTCGATACTCCAATCCTTCAGGTCTCTCTTAACGGACACCTCCCATGTCAAATTCGGTCGACCCACCCTCTCTTGACATTCTCCGCACGCTTTAGCCGTCCGCTATGCACTGGAGCTTCTGGAGGCCTGCGCTGAATATGCCCAAACCATCTCAAACGATGTTGGACAAGTTTCTCCTCAATTGGTGCTACCCCAACTCTATCTCGTATATCATCATTCCGGACTCGATCCTTCCTCGTGTGGCCACACATCCATCTCAACATACGAGATAAATCTAAATCCCAAATAAATTTTACTAACTCCCAAATAAATCTAAGTGAAGCATGCGAGCATTTCTTCAAAATTAACAAAGCACACCGTGCTCAAAAAGATATAAGTGAAGTACTAGAGCAAATCCATGGCTCTAAAAATTGAAGTGAAGCATAGGAGCAAGCATAGCATAATTTTTAGCTCTCTAAAAAGGGTGTGTCTAGCAAGGATTAGACACTTAAAACACAAAGAAAAACAAGCAAAGACTCATATCATACAAGACACTCCAAGAAAAACACATATTATGTGATGAATAAAAATGTAGTTTCAAGTAAAATACCGATGGTTGTTAGAAGAAAGCGGGGATGCCACTCGGGGGCATACCCAAGCTTAGTTTCTTGCTACTTCTTTGAATATTATCTTTGGGTGCCTCGGGCATCCCCAAGCTTAGCCTTTTGCTTATCCTTATTCCTTCATCCATCATAAGATAACCCAGAACTTGAAAACTTCAATCACACAAAACTCAAACAAAACCTTCGTGAGATCCGTTAGTATAAGAAACCAAACCACTACTATAAGTATTGTAGCAAACCTATTATTATTTTGTTTTTGCATTATATCTACTGTATTCCAACTTTCCTATGGCAAAAACTCATCAAAGAAAACCATAGAATCATCAAAGCAAGCACACAACGCAAAGAAAACAGAATCTGTTAAAAATAGAACAATCTGTAGCAATCTGAAAATTTTGAATACTTCTGTAACTCCAAAAATTATTAAATAAATTGTTAGACGTGAGGAATTTTTCAATTAATCCTATTAAAAAAGAATCAACTTAAAAACACTCTTCTTTTAAAAATTACAAATAATCTCATGAGCACAAAAGTTTCTGTTTTTCAGCAAGATCAAATAAACTTTCACCCAAGTCTTCGCAAAGGTCTTGCTTGGCACAAACACTAATTAGAACAAAAAAACACAATCATAACAGTAGAATAATTGTGATAACACACAAGAACATAAAGCAAAAAAAGCAAAAATAACATTTATTCATTGGGTTGCCTCCCAACAAGCGCTATCGTTTTACGCCCCTAGCTAGGCATAACGCGTAGGATCTAAATGTTGTCATCTTTGGTTCTAGATCCATAAGATGCCCTCATGACTGATTCATATGGTGTCCTAATTCTTGTTCTAGGGAAGTGTTCCATCCCCTTCCTTAGTGGAAATTGAAATTTAATATTGCCTTCTTTCATATCAATCACGACGCCAATAGTACGCAAAAACTGTCTACCAAGAATAATTGGACAAGACGGATTGCAACCAATATCAAGAACAAGAAAATCTGTGGTCACATAATTACTATTTGCAAGAATAAGAACATCATTAATTCTTCCCATAGGCTTTTTAATAGTAGAATCCGCCAAGTGCAAATTTAATGAGCATTCTTCTATATCGTTAAGACCAAGCACATCACATAAAGATTTCGGAATTATAGAAACACTAGCACCCAAGTCACATAAAGCAAAACACTCATAATTTTTAGTCTTGACTTTGATAGTAGGTTCCCATTCATCATGCAATTTTCTAGGAATCGAGACTTCTAATTCCAACTTTTCTTCAAAAGCTTTCATCATAGCATCAACAATATGTTTAGTAAAAGCTTTATTTTGTTCATAAGCATGGGGTGAATTTATCATGGATTGCAACAAAGAAATACAATCAACCAAAGAGCAACTATCATAATTCAAGTTTTTGTAATCCAAAATAGTGGGCACATCACTAGTTAAAGTCTTGACCTCTTCAAACCCACTTTTATCAATTTTTTCAACAAGATTTTCACCATCTGAATCATAGGGACGCCTTCTAACTAAAGTTGACTCTTCTCCAGTCCCTTTTTCATCAATATTAAATATACTAAACAAAGAATCAATAGAAGAAACTGTTGGAAATATGCCCTAGAGGCAATAATAAATTGATTATTGATTATTATTATATTTCCTTGTTCATGATAATCGTTTATTATCCATGCTAGAATTGTATTGATAGGAAACTCAGATACATGTGTGGATACATAGACAACACCATGTCCCTAGTAAGCCTCTAGTTGACTAGCTCGTTAATCAATAGATGGTTACGGTTTCCTGACCATGGACATTGGATGTCGTTGATAACGGGATCACATCATTAGGAGAATGATGTGATGGACAAGACCCAATACTAAGCCTAGCACAAGATCATGTAGTTCGTATGCTAAAGCTTTTCTAATGTCAAGTATCATTTCCTTAGACCATGAGATTGTGCAACTCCCGGATACCGTAGGAGTGCTTTGGGTGTGCCAAACGTCACAACGTAACTGGGTGGCTATAAAGGTACACTACGGGTATCTCTGAAAGTGTCTGTTGGGTTGGCACGAATCGAGATTGGGATTTTGTCACTCCGTGTAAACGGAGAGGTATCTCTGGGCCCACTCGGTAGGACATCATCATAATGTGCACAATGTGACCAAGGGGTTGATCACGGGATGATGTGTTACGGAACGAGTAAAGAGACTTGCCGGTGACGAGATTGAACAAGGTATTGGTATACCGACGATCGAATCTCGGGCAAGTACCATACCGCTAGACAAAGGGAATTGTATACGGGATTGATTGAGTCCTTGACATCGTGGTTCATCCGATGAGATCATCGTGGAACATGTGGGAGCCAACATGGGTATCCAGATCCCGCTGTTGGTTATTGACCGGAGAACATCTCGGTCATGTCTGCATGTCTCCCGAACCCGTAGGGTCTACACACTTAAGGTTCGATGACGCTAGGGTTATAAAGGAAGCTTGTATGTGGTTACCGAATGTTGTTCGGAGTCTCGGATGAGATCCCGGACGTCACGAGGAGTTCCGGAATGGTCCGGAGGTAAAGATTTATATATAGGAAGTCCTGTTTCGGCCATCGGGACAAGTTTCGGGGTCATCGGTATTGTACCGGGACCACCGGAAGGGTCCCGGGGGCCCACCGGGTGGGGCCACCTGCCCCGGGGGGCCACATGGGCTGTAGGGGGTGCGCCTTGGCCTACATGGGCCAAGGGCACCAGCCCCTAGAGGCCCATGCGCCAAGATATAGGAAAAAGGGGAGAGTCCTAAAAGGGGAAGGCACCTCCGAGGTGCCTTGGGGAGGATGGACTCCTCCCCCCCTCTTGGCCGCACCCCTTTCTTGGAGGAAGGGGCAAGGCTGCGCCTCCCCCCTCTCCCCTGCCCCTATATATAGTGGAGGGGAGGGAGGGCATCCATACCTGAGCCCTTGGCGCCTCCCTCCCTCCCGTGACACCTCCTCCTCTCCCGTAGGTGCTTGGCGAAGCCCTGCAGGATTGCCATGCTCCTCCATCACCACCATGCCGTTGTGCTGCTGCTGGATGGAGTATTCCTCAACCTCTCCCTCTCTCCTTGCTGGATCAAGGCGTGGGAGACATCGTCGAGCTGTACGTGTGTTGAACGCGGAGGTGCCATCCGTTCGGCACTAGGATCATCGGTGATCTGAATCACGACGAGTACGACTCCATCAACCCCGTTCACTTGAACGCTTCCGCTTAGCGATCTACAAGGGTATGTAGAGACACTCCCCTTTCTACTCGTTGCTGGTTTCTCCATAGATAGATCTTGGTGACGCGTAGGAAAATTTGAATTTCTGCTACGTTCCCCAACAGAAACACCAATCACTTTAAGATCTTCATCACTTTTATGATAGTAATCACTAGAAAACGCTCTTTCTAAAAATTCTCTTTTAGCTCTAAGCATAGCGGTTCTTTTCTTACTTTCATCCATAGAAACATAAAGAGCTTTAATTGATTCTTCAACTTTAGGCACACATTTTTTCATATTGAGAGTTTATACATCATGATTGATTTTGTCAGCACTTCTAGACAAATCATAAATTTTAATCAACTTTTCTTCTATCGAAGTGTTGAAAGACTTTTGCGTATTGATAAATTCTTTAATATTGCTCTCAAGATCAGAGGTGTTTCTATTATTATTGTAGGTGTTATTACCATAGGGACTACCACAATTATTAGAGGAATTACTAGGAAAAGGCCTAGTATTAAAATTACCTCTATAAGCATTGTTATTGAAATTGTTTCGCGAGACAAAATTAACATCTATGGTATCACTATTTTGCTCAATCAAATTAGACAAAGGCACATCATTAAAATCAATAGGAGCACTTTTATTAGCAACCAACTTCATAAGAGCATCAAATTTTTCACTCAAAGATTTTATTTCTTCTACCCAATTGACTTTTTTTACTAGTAGGAGCTCTTTCGATATGCCATTGCGAGTAATTTGCCATAATATCGTCTAGTATTTTAGTAGCTTCACCAAAGTAATTTCCATAAAAGTACCCCCCCGCAATGGAATCTAAAAGATTACGAGAAACAAAATTCAATCCCGCATAAAAATTTTGTATGATCATCCAAAGATTTAACCCACGAGTTGGGCAATTCCTTAGCATCAATTTCATCCTTTCCCAAGATTGTGCAACATGCTCATGTTAAAATTGCTTAAAATTCATGATATGCGTTCTAAGGGAAATAATTTTTGCGGGTGGAAAATACTTGGTGATAAAAGCATCTTTGCACTTGTTCCAAGAATCGATACTATTGCGAGGCAAATAAGAAAACCAAATTTTTGCACAATCCCGCAAAGAAAATGGAAATAATTTCAACTTCACAACAACATTGTCCAAATGTTTTTTCTTTTGCATATCGCATAATTCCACGAATGTGTTAAGATGGGACGCGGCATCCTCATTAGGAGTACCGGCAAATTGATCTTTCATGACAAGATTCAGCAAAGCAGTATTAATATCACAAGACTCCGCACTAGTGGTGGGAGGAGGAATCAGAGTGCTAATAAAATCATTGTTGTTGGTATTTGAGAAATCACACAACTTGGTGTTCTCTTGAGTCATGATGACTACGGAACAAGATTGCACTCAAAAACAGATCTGGCGAGAAAACGAGGAACGAAAAAGAGGGCGAATAAAACAACAAATTTTTCTGAAGTGGGAGAGAGGAAAACGAGAGGCAAATGGCAAATAATGTAAATTGCGAGGAGATGAGATTTGTGATTAGGAACCTGGTTGATGTTGAAGATCCACCCCGACAACGACGCCATAAGTTCCTTTTGATGTCTACTAGAACTACGTCGGTATTTCCCCAAAGAGGAAGGGATGATGAAGTATAGCGACGGTAGGTATTTCCCTCAGTGATGAGACCAAGGTTATCAAACTAGTAGGAGAACCTCCTCATACAACGTAGACACCACTTGCACACAAATAACAAATACTCGCAACCCGACGTGTTAAAGGGGTTGTCAATCCCTTTCGGGTATGGCGCCACAAGATAGGCAAATAACGTGAGGTAAAAGTAGTAGATAGGATAAATAGATCGCGGAACAAATAAATTGCAGCAAGGTATTTTTGTATTTTTGGTTTAATAGATCTGAAAATAAATGCAAGAGCAAATAGATCGCAAAGGCAAATATGATGAAAAGAGATCCGGGGGCCGTAGGTTTCAATAGTGGCTTCTCTCGAGAAAAATAGCAAACTGTGGGAAAACAATTACTGTTGGGCAATTGATAGAACTTCAAAAAATCATGACGATATCCAGGCAATGATCATTATATAGGCATCACCTCCAATATTAGTAGACCGACTCCTGCCTACATCTACTACTATTACTCCACACATCGATCGCTATCCAGCATGCATCTAGTGTATTAAGTTCATGGAAAACGGAGTAATGCAATAAGAACGATGACATAATGTAAACGAGATCCGTTATCTATTGCAGAGATATAGATCTCATCTTGTTATCCTTAGTAGCAACGATACATATGTGTCGGTTCCCCTTTTGTCACTGGGATCAAGCGCCGTAAGATTGAACCCACTACAAAGCACCTCTTCCCATTGCAAGATAAATAGATCAAGTTGGCCAAACAAAACCCAAATATCGGAGAAGAAATATGAGGCTATAAGCAATCATGCATAAAAGAGATCAAAGAAGACTCAAATAACTTTCATGGATAAAAACATAGTACTGATCATAAACTCAAAGTTCATCGGATCCCAACAAACACACGGAAAAAAAACTTACATCATATGGATCTCCAAGAGACCATTGTATTGATAATCAAGAGAGAGAGAGAGAGAGAGAGGAAGCCATCTAGCTACTAACTACAGACCCATAGGTCTACAAAGAACTACTCACGCGTCATAGGAGAGGCACCAATGAAAGTGGTGAACCCCTCCATGACGGTATCTAGATTGGATCTGGTGGTTCTGGACTCTGCGGCGGCTGGAATTGATTTTCGTCGACTCCCCTAGGGTTTCTGGAATATTTGGGTATTTATAGAGCAAAGAGGCGGTTCAGGGGCCACCCAAGGTGGGCAGCACCCACTAGGGCACGCCTGGGCCTCCTGGCGCGCCCTGGTGGGTGCTGCTCCCCTCGAGCAGCCCACAAGTGCTTCCTTGGCCCACTAGCTTTCTTCTGGCCCAAAAAATCCTCCAGGAGTTTCGTTGCGTCTGGAATCTGTTTGATATTGATTTCCTGCGATGTAAAAAACATGCAGAAAACTGCAACTGGCACTGGGCACTATGTCAATAGGTTAGTACCAAAAAATGATATAAAATGACTATAAAATGATTATAGAACATCCAAGAATGATAATATAACAGCATGGAACAATAAAAAATTATAGATACGTTGGAGACATATCATTGACTTGGAGGCATCCACGAGTGGGACACATCAAGACGATGAAAACGAGGATGTACAACAAGATGAACCTCGACAACCTCGTCTCCACCTCAACGGGAGAACAGCAACGCCAACAACAACAAAGAAAGATAATAGGAAGAACAAGCAATGAAGAGGATGTTCCACCCCAACCCAAACAAAAGCTCTCACGAGTTCGAGCAAGAGTCTCAAGAGATCATCCAGTCGAACAAATCTTTGATGACATTCAAACCGGGAGAATTACTCGCTCTAAAACTCTTTTGGCTAACTTTTGTGAACATTACTCATTAATTTCTAGCATTGAACCTATGAAGGTTGAAGAAGCATTGGAATATCCGGATTGGATAAACTCCATGCATGAAGAGCTACACAACTTTGAGAGGAACCAAGTGTGGACGTTGGTTGAAAAGCCCGATGAGAAGCACAATGTCATTGGAACCAAATGGGTGTTTCAGAACAAGCAAGATGAAGATGGAAAAGTTGTATGAAACAAGGCTCGTCTCGTTGCTCAAGGATACACTCAGGTCGAAGGTATGGACTAGGGTGAGACATACTCCCCCGTTGCTAGACTTGAGTCCATTCGCATCTTACTTGCTTATGCCAATCATCATGACATTACCTTATATCAAATGGACATCAAAAGTGCTTTTCTAAATGGTGAAATTGAGGAAGAAGTTTATGTTAAACAACCTCCCGACTTTGTTAATCCTAAGAAACCCGACCATGTTTATAAACTTCACAAAGCTCTTTATAGTCTTAAACAAGCTCCTAGAGCTTGGTATAAATGCTTGACTAAGTTTCTTATTGAAAAAGGCTTTGATATTGGTAAAATTGATTCTACACTATTTACTAAAAGGGTTAATGGAGAATTATTTGTGTGCCAAATTTATGTTGATGATATCATATTTGGATCAACTAACCCTCATTTTAGTGAAAAGTTTGGAAAGCTAATGTCGGAGAAGTTTGAGATGTCTATGATGAGTGAACTCAAGTTCTTTCTTGGTTTGCAAAAAGCAAACTAAGGATGGAACCTTTATCTCTAAAACAAAGTATACCAAGGACTTATTTAAGAAGTTCAACATGCAAGAATGCAAAGGTATGAGTACCCCCATGCCTACTAGTTGACATCTTGACTTGACTAAGGATGGCGAACCGGTTGACCAAAAGGTTTACCGCTTTATGATTGGTTCATTGTTATACCTATGTGCCTCCCGTCCTGATATCATGCTAAGTGTGTGCATGTGTGCATGAAATCAAGCGGCCCCCAAAGAATGTCATCTTAAGGTTGTGAAAAGGATAGTGAGATACTTAATTCATACACCAAATTTTGGCATTTGGTATCCTAAGAGGTCTTCTTTTGATCTTGTTGGCTACTCCGATTCAGACTATGCTGGAGATAAGGTTGATAGAAAGTCCACTTAGGGTACTTGTCAATTTCTTGGTAGATCTCTTGTGTCTTGGTACTCCAATAAATAAAACTCGGTATCCTTATCCACCGCCGAAGCGGAATACATTGTCGCCGGTTCATGTTGTGCTCAATTACTTTGGATGACCCGAACTCTTAAAGATTATGGGATATATGTGAAACATGTTCCATTGCTTTGTGACAATGAGAGTGCTATTAAGATTGCTCATAATCCCATGCAACATTCTCGAACTAAGCATATTGAAGTTCGTCATCATTTCATTCGAGATCATGTTGCTAAGGGAGATATCAAACTTAAAGCATGTTCGTACCGATAAGCAATTGGCGGATATATTCACCAAACCGCTTGATGAGAAAGTGTTTTCCCGCTTGAGAGGTGAATTGAACATTATTGATGCCTCAAACTTGGAGTAGTAACTCCATGTGGATGCATGCAAGGCATGAGCCTTTCTATGACTAATCCTAGATATTTCTCTTATGATGATGATCATATGTCTTGGATATTCTTGTACTCTTGCATGTTATCTAGCCCTTGTAGGTACTTGCATAAGCCCAACACTATGAGATTGCAAGTCAATCACATTCTAAGCAATCTCTACATCTCCAAGTCTCTACAATATGGTGGTTGAAGACAAGGAAGCACGAACGAATCCTTTCAATATATCCTTTGAAAATTTCTTTATATCAAATTTCATGATTGTCATTTTGGATACACAAGTGCTCTTCCTTGCAAGTCCAACCCATGTAGGTAGATGAACTTCAACTACAAGTGATGCTCCCAACTCTTGATGAACTACATCAACCTTGAGCATCCCACACAAGTTCAACTACATGGTCAAGATCAACATCGCCAGTAAGATATGCCATTCCATCTTAGAGAAGCTTTACCCCAAGACATGGGTCAAAGCATCTCAACAAGATGAGAATACATCAAAATGCTTAAACGAAAAATGGCAACCCCATTTTGAGCTTAAACGATGAGTATGACCTATGATCAAGTGTCTTCACTTGACTCCTAAGTCAATATACTCTAACATAGGTGACTTTGTCGCTGACCAATTCTATATGAAGTTCTCTGTTGTTTCTCTGTGTTCTTGCATTTGTCTTTCACTTGCTAGTTTCCCTTTCAAAAAAAACTTCATCTAGATTTCTTTTCTTTTCTCAGTTGAGTTCTGCATTCCCTGCATCCAATTCATTGCAAATCCTTTAGTTAATTTCTTGCATATCTTTGTGAGATCTTATTTGCCTAAGTGAGCTGAGGTGACATTTGTTTTCTCTCTGTGTTGAACTCGGCCTCACCTGTTTGCTTCCTTCGGCTAAACCGAACCATCTCGGTGCCACCAAAAATAAAAACTCGGTGCTACCGGTTTCAATGCCGAGAAAAATACTATGTCACTTGCATCCTGCACATTTGTCCCAGCTCCACTCAATGATACTTGTCCTCTACCAGCATCCTAATACATGTTGCTTTGAAATGTGACTCAAGGACCAAACCTACTTGACTCATGCTCCAGAAGTCCCTTCTTGGAAATTGATGTCAAATGGGGAGAGAGAGTACATCAAATCTTATCACATAAGAGAGAAAGCTTATTCTTAAAGGAGAGTTGTCTCGTGTCTTCAAGAGGGGAAAGACATGATAGTATATGTTATGATTATTTTGATCTAATTTTCTTTTTTGCTTTGATTTTCTTACCCTATCTTCTCCCATTATACAATGTCAGATTCAGGGGGAGAAAGACACCTAAGGGAAGAAAATCTTTCAAATTCATTGCATATCTTTATTCTTGGGGACATGTCTATAGCCAACTAGAGTAGCTAGTACTCACTCTCTACATGTCATCCCAATCTTGGTATTCTTGTGATCTCTTGTTCTTGCTCTATCTAGTAGATGTTCTTGTGTTATCTAACCTTGTTTACTCAAGTTCATCTCTTCCAAAGCTAGTTCAAGACCACAAGGTAAGTATATGCATCACACTCATGTGCATGAAGATCTCTTGCTGTGGCATATATTGTTTGCAAGAGAGACTCATGAGCATGAAGGTATATTTCCAGTATCTACACCATTTGCTCTGATGCATATATCCAAGACACATGTAACGCATTGCTTGCTCTGTCATGTGTATGCATTCTCATACTCTTATGATCTATCTTCACATGATTGCATACATGTAGGGGGAGCTAATGCATGTTGCATGTCCTTCCAAAGTTTTACTTGCTATTTTCTTCATATCTTTATCTAAAGCTTTGATTTATGTTGTCATCAATTACCAAAAAGGGGGAGATTGAAAGCACAAGTGCTCCCTGGGTGATTTTGGTAATTAATATCAACATATCTCTTGTTGGACTAACATTTCCATCTAGTATATTTCAGATGAGTTCAACATTGGAGTGGCATGGACAAGAGGATGTGGAACCCCTTCAAAATGCTAAGGACAAACATTGGCAGAAGCTCAAGACTCTACATTTTATATTTTAGTGATCCAAGATCACACTGAGTCCATAGGAAAGCCAATACTATTAAAAGGGGATGAGGTGTTGCTTAATGGCTTGCTTGCTCAAAGTGCTTAGTGATATGCTCCAAAGCCCTCAACCACTTTCTCATTTCCACATATGTCCTAAACCTGAAAGTCAAACTCCCCCCCCCCCCGATTTGATCTATCCAGCGCCACCGAGTTCATTTGACATAGCCACTCCCACAAACCCTAATCAGTTCGGTCTCACCGATGGGATCTCGGTCTCACCGATGGGATCTCGGTCTCACCGAGATGGGCTTGCAAACTCCCTGTTGCCTGTTGCAATAATTTCGGTCCCACCGGAATATGCAATCGATCCCACCGAGTTTGCTTGACCAATTCTCTGTTTGCTTTTACCAAAATTGGTCTCACCGAGTTTGTGTAATCGGTCAAACCGAGTTGAGGTTTTACCCTAACCCTTGCACTTTGGTCCCACCGAATTGACCTTGTCGGTCCCACCAAAAACTCTAACGTTCACATTTTGACCTGAATCGGTCTGACCGAGTTTCACCATTCGGTCTCACTGAGTTTGGGAATCTTTGTGTAACGGCTAGATTTTGTGTGGAGGCTATATTTACCCCTCCACCCACTCTTCATTTGTGGAGAAAGCCATCAAAACGTGCCTACACTTCCTGCATTCATTTTCTGAGAGAGAACCACCTACTCATGTGTTGAGACCAAGATATTCCATTCCAACCAAAAGAATCTTGATCTCTAGCCTTCTCCAAGTTGCTTTCCACTCAAATCATCTTTCCACCATAGCCAAATCTATGAGAGAGAGTTGAGTGTTGGGGAGACTATCATTTGAAGCACAAGAGCAAGGAGTTCATCACCAACACACCATCTATTACCTTTTGGAGAGCGGTGTTTCCTAGATTGGTTAGGTGTCACTTGGGAGCCTCCGTCAAGATTGTGGAGTTGAACCAAGGAGTTTGTAAGGGCAAGGAGATCGCCTACTTCGTGAAGATCTACCCAAGTGAGGCAAGTACTTCGTGGGTGATGCCCATGGTGGGATAGACAAGGTTGCTTCTTCATGGACCCTTCGTGGGTCGAGCCCTCCGTGGACTCGCATAACCGTTACCCTTTGTGGGTTGAAGTCTCCACCAACGTGGATGTACGATAGCACCACCTATTGGAACCACACCAAGAATCTCCGTGTCTCCAATTGCGTTTGCACACTCCAATCCCATCCCTTTACTTTCTTGCAAGCTGCATGCTTTACTTTCCGCTGCTCATATACGCTTTGCATGCTTGCTTGAATTGTATTATGAATGCTTGAAATTGTGCTAATTGCCAACATCAACTTGAAAACTTAAAAACTATTATCTTTACTCGTTGAGGGTCTAATCACCCCCCTCTAAACACCTCTTCTCGATCCTTTCATCTATTAACCTCTTGTCTTTCCTCCACCGCCAACACCCCCTCGTATTTGAGACTGTTAACCTCTTGTCTTTCGTCCACCGCCAACACCCCCTGGTGCGACTACTATTATTATTCCTCCCTCCGCCTTTCTTTTCTTTGCCCACTCTATTGACCCACCTACCTCTACCTATGGAACCTTCCCCCATTGCCATCCACTAATAGCAAGTGCTATCACACACTACCTCATCGCACCCTACCCGAGTCATCACCTCCGCCACCGGCCAACCCTCTAAATCATGCCAATCTAGAGCACCGGCGACCTTCGACACCACAATCTCAATGGTTGGCCATATATGAAGAAAAAAGTAGGATCGAGATGGTTCTTTGAAGAAGTCATACCATGTGTTGATGCACATCATGTTCATGGATCATAGGCATACTCTCTTCTCTTGCCTTCATTATCATCTAATTATTGTCAGCTAGTAATTATTGTCAATGTGAATAAAATCCTTATTAGCAACTAAAAAAGTACCAGTGCTTAATCTTCTAATTAGACCAGTTATTTCTGTCAATGAGAATAGAATTATTACCACCAGTAAAAGGAGTTGCCACACAATATTGCTTCAGCGTTGGTCACACAATTTCAGAGTTCAGAAACTGCTTTAACAAATAAGCTCAGACTGGCCTTGAACTTGGCATGAATAAACTATAAAAAGAATACAATGTAAATTACTTAGTTCACTTGTTGGAGGAGTGGTTCTGCTTCATGGCGCACAACGCATCCACCTCCGTCACTTTGAGCTGAAGAGCGGAGAACCTCTCAGTCATCTTGTTTATGTTAGTACGTACATGTCCTCCATACATGAGGTTGAACCGGGTCTAGGCATTGGCCACCTTCCCATTGATCTCCACGTACCGGCGCTGCAGCTCCAGCCGCAGTGACGGCCGGACGAACCCCCATTCAGACACTCTACACAACATCTTCCACCAGTCTCTCTACCTCCGGGAACCACTTCGTCAATGGACATCATCGACGCAAATCCTGAGCAGAACCATTGACACAGAATTAGGAGCCATTGGCTGCTGAACAAGATCAAGATTGCCATGGTGTTCAGACCTTTATACATCCCATAGATAGACATGTCATGTAGGCATATGTTACCTTTGCTCCATGTGGAAAACTCATGAAAAACCATGTGGACTATTTCATCTATGAAACAATTAAAAAATCATGGTTAAAAAATGAAGAAGATTATAAATGGCTAATGCAGTTGTGTTAAAATATGATAAGTCAAGGGAGTCACCATTGTGTCCCAACCTGAAGCATTCCATCAGAGATAATCCCTGCACCTGCTAAAATTTGAAAAGAGCAGAACATCACTCAAGCATGGAGTACTCTTACTTAGAAATTGGACAAATGAAAAAAATTGATCACTGGAATAACGAAATGAAATATGATAGTTATCATTTCTGATACTGGGAAGCTACAAAATACAAAACTACATTTAGATGGGAACAATCAAATATCCTAAACCGTGGAAATATTATAGCTATGGTTTCCTCTCTTTTTCTCTTCATGTCATTATGAACTCTTGTAACTCTCCTATTTATTGTGCTCGGTTGCTTCCAGGTTTGTTGTGAATTCCAAGTTGAAACTGTGTTATCTTCTCCAATAGCTCCTCCATGGTTTCGTACCCCCTTGATGATCAGAAAATTGTAAGGAAGCTATACTAACTTATCAGCGATGATGGTAGAATGATTAGGAAGATCGTTAAGCATGTGGCACCTAGAACAGATAAGAATGCTTCAGATCGTTGATCCATCTCTGAATTTCCTCTTGTTCATGCCAGATGTAACCTTTACTTCTCCCACATTCTCACCTTATGTCTGTTAGTACAAGTTAAAGTGAAACTGAATCCCTCTGCCCCAAAAATTGCATAGCCAACATTTCAAGACGATGAAGTAAATATAAATGTTTGGTTACGAAGTTCAAATCTAGTAGGGATAACCTCATCTTCCATGTGACTTTTCAGGCATAAGCAAATGAAACAAATGATCAGAGTTCAAGGAAATTAGTATCTGTTATTTCCTTGCATGAAAATTGCCAGAACTTGTAGGCCTAGAGAAAACATTGTACACCATGATTAGTTCACTCATAGTTCGATTACAGTATGAATGAGTACATGCCTGAATTCCAAACACCAATACACACCATGTGAGTAAAACAGGCAGTGTATTTCTGACTACACATACACAACGCTAAGATGTACACTACCCAGATAAATATCTAAAGCATCGAAATTGCGTACTTTGACAAGCTTGAGAGCCGGAATCATTTTGCAAAGAAAACCCCAAATGAGAAAAAACTACTTAGTGCAAGTTATTCAGGCAGAGCACATGCACAAGAAGTGAATAGAACTCGTGCAAAAGAAGTTGTATAAGGACGTACGTACCCAATGACACGACAGCCGCCGTCGAGCACAGGTAGCAGTTGAACGTCCGCCGCAACACGTGATCGTCCGCACACATCTCCTCAAATATGAGGGCAATGGGCAGCGAGTGGAGACTGGAGACGATCAAGAGGAGCGGTGGTGCGGGGTGGTTTTTTTGGGTGCGTGCGTGGGGGTGGGAGGAGGGGACGAAAAAACGGAAGAAAGTGGTGGGACGAAAAAAACCATGGAGACTATTCTACCAACTGAGACATTAGGAGTAGAGATTAATTATGATATAATAACTCACCCACGAATTTCAGCAAGGCTGTTGGTGATTTCATGGACATACGAGTAATACGAATACAGCCTAGAAGCCAAAACATCAACAGTCCTCCTGTTGAGATTCTTCAAACGAGCAATGCTAGCGTTTGCACATGCTTTAACCTGAAGAGAACATCAAATTGGTGACACAGTGGAGGAAATTCTTGGACGTACCTCATCATATTTCTTGTGATCTATAAGGAAAATCAACACAAGCAGGTATCAGTATGTTTAAATCTCCGGGAGTCCATGCTTGATTGAAACTTGAGCCGCTGGAGCTGCAGCATCAACAACCATCTCACTGCCATCTTCCTACAAGAGGTAACGTCGTATGAATATCGATCACCTCTGAGCAAGAGAATGCTCCAGTTTCAAAATATTGGCGTGTACAGAATTAAACAGAAGCAAGTTCTAATCCCCTATGCACCCAAGCATGAGATTGCCAATTACCAATTAAGCATTAGAACAAAAGGAACCTGGTTCGACATAAACTTCAATAGTGAAACTCAATTGCAAAATATGAAATTACTCGAGGCTCGTACTGCATCACCATACAATAACAGTTGCTTTGTGGTTGCAGCAATGATCTAGATTGTGAATTCTAACAAGCCAAGTAATCCAGAACAATCTGAAGTCATACATAACACGAGATACCCAAGACTGTCAATTACCAATTAATCGTCAGAACAGAAGGAACCTGCTTTGTCATGAACTTCAACAGTGGAACTGAACTGGAAAATCTAAAGGCACGCATTGCATCGCCACACAGTTACCAGCTAACAGTTACTCTACTACAATGGCCTAGATTATGAGTTCCCATTTACTTCTAAAAGGCCTATAAATCCAGAATGATATAGCATGTCAATCGGCATCCAGGACACATGTAACACATGTAGATTAACAAACATAGCATTAGATGCTCACGTCCTTGACGCTGTCATCATATTCAGGCATAATTGCGTGTTTGTTCCAAATCACGAGAGCTCTGAAGTTGCAGGCAGAAAAAATACCTTGGCGAGGAGCGGGGAGAGGCAGGTGAAGGCCTCGGAGGAAGGGGGCAGCGCGAAGGTGCGGAAGGCCATGACGTCGGGGGCGGCGAGGCGGCGGCGGAGGGCGACGGTGAGGCGGACGGCGCAGGAGATCCGGCGGACCTCCTTGGTCAGCGACCCCGCCTTGACCACGGACGCGATCTCCTTCAGATCTGCAGGCACGGCGAGGCAAACACATGTGAGCTACCGCCCGCCGAGCGCCCACGGCGCTGGAAGCTGGGCTAGGGTTTTGGGGGATGGGGGTACTGGGGGGCGAGAGGGACGGGCTACTCACGCTGCATGGTGAAGAGAGCGGGTGCGGGCGCGTCGGCGGCCAAAGGAGCGGCGGCGAGGGCGGGCTGGGCGGAGTCGTTCATCTCGACGTCCTCCGGCATCACGGCATCGGTGACAAGGTCGAGGTGGGGGGAGGGGCAGTGCGTGCGGCACAAAAGGGGAAGTGAAAGGAAGGCCGGAGCAGGGGGTATTGTCAGGGGTAAAATTAGTAGTAACAGATCGATGAATATGAGTGTTTTCTCCGGTGAATCAGTGACCAACTCGAGGGATTTTTTATTCCAAACTAATCTTTACTTACTCCTTTACGGAAGAAGACAGGTATAATTGGAGAAAATAAATGCGTGGAAGGAAAAAATCAATCGGGGCGGAAAAGGAGGGTGGAGAAGAACGAAAGACATAGGAAGGAGTAGAAAGAAGATTAGTAAATTGGATTTGTTTTCTTAAAGTCCGTTATTTGTTTCCTTAAAATCCATTATTTGTTTCCTAAAGCAAAATTGCATTGATGAGATGGATCGGTTGATTTGGTAAGTTAGGAAAGTAAGATCTGTGACTTTTTGTGCGGTAGGAAAGTGTTTGTTTATAAGGAAATAGTGAAGAAAAAACAAGCCGATGACGTGGTGGGAGCAGAGACGAATAAAACCAATGAAAAAACAGTTGAAAGTGATGGGACGAAAATAAACCATGAATACTATTCAACCAATTCAGACATTAGGAGTAGAGATGCACTGTGGATGTAGTATCATGGACGTGGCTCCCCTGACAATGCCGTTAGTCCACTGACATGTGGATCCAGCCCCACACATCAGTGGGCCAACATGAAGGTGCAGTATGTCAGAGAATCCGGCTCCGCATCATGCATATGATACTAGTAGTATATAATACTTCTCACTGTAAGTAGCCTTGGTGCGAGATTATTGGTGATAAGTTCGGTAGATAACTAATGTGCATAAGCCAACATGAGTTGGAAACAGGCCGTCCGCAGGCTTGACTAGAAATATGCTTCAGTTGGTACACTTTACCCGTGTATATTTAACACAAGTGAGTTGCACTCGTACCTCGCCTGCATACACGCTGCATTAAAGGATGAATAATCTTCTTGTTATCAAAAAATACTGTTACGAGACGAAGAATCTTACAAGGGTGCCAGACCTTTTGTTACAAAAACATACTGCCTACTATATTATGATATGGACTAACTTTGAATTGACTTCTGTTTTAGTAAGTGTGGAAATAGAGCACTACCCGCAACTAGTTGGAAAATGTCAGTCCAACTACAGATGCACAAGTTAGGGAGGGGATGCGGTCCTCCTTCTCGCTACAAATAAGTTTTGTATAATATTTATCTTAACTCATATACAATGATTTTCTGAGAAACATTTTGACTTTTATTAATTGAAACAAACTACATGCAATATATCAAATTAGGAAATACTTGAGTAACAAAGATCAAAGCTTTTCATTTTGATCTTCCTCTAATTCTTTGGTGAAGAAAATTAGTAAGTCCAAAACTGCGCAAGCTAGATTAATCTTATAGATTTTGTAAGAAAACACACAATCCGTCCACCCCAATATGTGAGAACCTAAGCTCGTTGAATGCACAATGGTCCAAAATGCATTCATTGCAAAACATGCTTTAGAACTATTGCTTTATTACTATAGTGTTATAGAATTGGGAAAACAAAAATGTGAAATAGGAGAATCACTGACCAAATCAACTTCACATTCGCTTGTTGCCATCACTGCCATGACAGGCCAAGCATCAAAAGACAATCAGTCGGATCTAGAAAAGGTGACCCGTGAGGCAAAAACATCATAGACTATCTGTAGTGTGCCGCGTCGGTCATGATGACAACACCAGGACAAAAATAGAGACTTGTCGGACACAGTGAAAGTTTAAGAAAATCATTGTACTAACAAAGAAAATATTTGAACTCGCGAACTACATAGGCTCCACAATTAAACCACATATGTTTGTGAAATAGTTTGAATACACAATATTTAACCAAGTTATACTATTTAGATTTGAATTGACGGGTGACTTATTGTCCATAATACTCTTTTTCGGAGGGTGTAAGAGAGGGGAGGTTAAATGGTGTAACCATGTGGCAATCTAGTATACCGCGCCATAGCCTAAACTCTTATTTTGACCTTACCAAATTGGGGGGGGGGGGGGGGGGGGGGTAACTGATTGTGTGCTGAAAACAAAAAGATTTCAAAATTACTATAAGTGTATAGAAACTACAATTGGTACTTTGTTTTCGCATTTGCTATTCTTCAGTTGCGTGAAGGTAGCTAGTATTTCAGTTACTTGAAAGTTTTCAAATGGATTTTTGCAGCAAATTTTGCAGATTCACGTTAGTTGAAAGTTTTTAAAACTGACACCCGGGTGCCACTTGCACCCATGCACGTGCAAATTAACTATGCATTTTCCGAAGCCACCACGCCTATGCAAATTATCGCCATGCGATATACGGGGCTTTTCTGGTGTCAGTTTCGTTCGCCAGCGAACGAAGTAGAGAGTCCCACGGATGATAGAGAGCACCCACCCATGGAAGGGGGAAAACGCGTGCGGCATACATACGGACGCCAGCGAAATGGCCAACAGCTGCGTGGTGTCAACTGTCAAGTGACTCGAAATCTATCCAACTTGTGTCCATCGACCGAAACCGTGATGTGTATATGATCAATGCAACTTGTATCCCAACAGACGTGCATGCGTACTTAGTGTGGAGTGACTCGTTCGGTGTGCGTGACTGTACTTTCCTGTGGCCTGTGGGCACAGCCGCGTTATCCGCTGCGGCTGTACTCTCCGTCTTCGGCCATATGCATCTTCTTTTTCTTTTTTTTTTGGTTTGAGATGCAGATGCATGCCTCTAGTATTTTTTCCGATGATATGCATGGCCTTGGTACGCAGAGAACGAACTTCGCAGGGCACGCCAAGCCCTCCCCGGCCGTTCGATTGTCTCACAATTCGTGAAATAGTTAAATCCCGCACGAGGGCATGGTAAATTTTAAGTTTCAATCATTGAAACTTATGATTTTGCATTCAATTTGCTCGTCCGCTTGCACGAAATTTTAGAGATAAAATTTTAAGCGATTATTTTTCATAGGTCGTAGGCACAAAATACATGATTTTATCGGTCTCTCGTACTAAGTTTCAACCGTTGAAACTTAACATGTTTTTTAAATATCATCAAAATATATTTAAAACGGATCTTATTTAAAAGCGCTGGTCACGAGAAACAAAAATATGAAAACATAACTTAATTTGAGCTTTTCATTCGAAAAGATATAGAAGTTTTCGAAAGCCAAAATAAAAAGCCCGTGCGAGGGACTCGATGCCGTGGGACTTGCATGCCCCAAATCCTCGCCGCGCCGAGAAGCGTCATATATATCTCGACTATTAGAGAAGTTTGAGTGTATATGCGTGTATATGGACAACTATGTTAAGAAAAAGGAGTTCATAGTCATTTCGTTTCACACCTAGTTATTAAATGCCCAAAAATCGCCCCAGTTATTTTTTGCTCAATTTCTGCCTCGCTCACAGCTGTATGCAATTAATTAGACAGACAAGTAATTATGCATGTTAATTAGCCAGGTATCTCTACTATTAGGGAGAAGTTTGTAGCTGTTTCGTTTTATTCGTTTCGCATGTAGCAATTAGTGGCTAAAAGTCGTGCTAGTTGTCTCTTGTCTCGGTCTCGCTCAATTAATTAGTTGCTCAGTTAGTTAGGGCATCTCTAATAGTTTGTAGTATGTTAGCTTGTTGGTAAAATATGTCGTGTCATCAACCAACACCTTAACATATAACATGTGCAATGAGTTGTATCTAGTTTGTCCAATAGGATGTGAGATAATAAATAAAGTATTTTCTTATTCTACATTGGAGCTTGTGCAAGGGTTGTTGGTTCATGTACATACAACATTCCTCTCTTTCCTCATTTGTTACATGACACATCATCAAAAATCTTATATGGCAAAGTCTACCAACAACTATCTTACAACCATTGAAGATGCCCTTACACATATTAGTTATAGACATAGTTTATAAAATGATATAATTAAGCGTTGTGCGGGAGAATCACATTATTAATTATGAAAAGTATCATTGGTCATCGGACGAAAGGGTCGTATTACTTATGAAAAGTAGCATACATCGTCGGACAAAAGAATCACTAGAATATGTATATTTTCGTTGCAACGCAAGGATAATTTGGATGCATCGATCGCGTGCACGTGGACGGACGAAAAGAAGTTACTGGAGGAAATGGATGTAGCAGGTCGTAACTGACCAATGCTTTGACAAAACTCTTGGCCAGCAATTTTTTTTTTCGATCAAAGGGGAGCATCCCCGGCTCCATTTTCATAGAAAACGAAACCAAACACGCATACAGGTCTTCTGGCAACGACACCAGGTTTCAAACACTGATCAAATATGGCAACAGCCGCCACTAGCAAAGATATTCTACCCCCTACTAGTAGTCTACTGGAGTATCAAAAGATAAAAGATAGGATAAAACTAGATCTCATCTAGAACTGGCTAAATCAGCTCATTGGGAAGAAGACCACATGAACTTCTTCCACTAGCCTTGGGTTCTCTTTTACTTGCTCCAGGGTAGCACGCCCTCCATGTGACATCCCGTGGATGTTTTTGGACCAGGAAAGTTGTTCCGCAGTTTCACAGCATCTCAGTCTGGTTCCAGTTCCAGCGGTGATCTCAGCTTTCTCAACATGTGGTCTCTGAAGAGTTTCATCACCCCTTCCTGTAGCTCTTTGTGCAGTTTCGTCCAGTCCCCCAAGTATGAACTTATCTTCTGCCAGACCTGTTTGACAGAAATCCATTTAGTTCTATTAAATTCAATGGAGTCTCTAGTATTCCACAGACCCCAAAGCACAGCAGAAGAAACTACATTCAGATGGGCAAATCTCTTCTCACAGAGCCAGCAAGCAGCTAACTCACTGAAAGAACGGAAAGTTTTATCAAAAATAATCTCTACCTCTTTCCACATTAACCTAGCAACCACACAGTCAAAAAAAAGATGGTGAACTAATTCTATTTCCTTACAGTGAACACATTCCAGAGGCTTGGGTATGCCTCTTTTTCTTAGGTTATCACAGGTCATAATTTTATTCTGTGAAAACAACCAAAGAAAACCCTGCACCCTGGGTGGTACTTTCAATCTCCACACCACAGGCGTGTAAATAGGTTGCACCCCTCTAAAGTTAATAATAGCATACAAAGACTTAGAGGAATAGATGCCTTTAGATTCATATTGCTAAATCAAATTATCTTCCTGGTCAGTAAAAGTAATCGATTTGGCAACGGATTCTAGATCAAACCATTGTTGCATTAACACCTCATCAAAATTCCTTCTAAAGGAAATTTTTAGGATATCTCCATCCCAGGTATCTGCAATGGTTTTGTTTTTCTCATTAACTATACAATACAAATCCCAGAACTGGGTGGCAAGTGGGGAGTTACCGAACCAAATATCCTCCCAAAACCTAACAGATCTACCATTCCCAACAGACCATTTGTATCCCAGTTTAACTGCTTTCATAGCCCACATTACCCCTTTCCAAAATTGTGATGGGTGAGGGTCATTACATCAAAGGATATTAGGTCTCTTGGTATTGTATTTGGAGTCCATAACTCTCTTCCAAAGAGAACCTTCACTAAAAATATATCTTTTAATCCAAGACCCTATTAAGCACAGGTTTAAATCCTGCAAATTCGGGATCCCCATGCCCCCAAATTCTTTTCTCATACACACAGATTGCCAGTTAGCTAAGTGAATTCTATGATTTCCTTCCTCATCACTCCAGAGGCAATTAGCTAGTTGAGAGTTGACCAAAGTAATTGCCCATTTAGGGAATTTAAAAAAGGATAGCATGTAAATAGGGATGCTGGCTAGGCAGGTTTTCACTAAAGTAACTCTGCCTAATAATGAAAGTAATTTGCCCCTCCAGCTAGCCATCCTAGCCAGCAGAGCATCAACAAGGGGTTGTAAATCTTCTCTCCTAAGTTTATCAAAATGCAAGGGAATCCCCAAATATTTGATAGGGAATTTCCCTTTAATACAATTGAATATGTCTAGAAACACCTGAGTTTCTGCCTCGTCCAGGTTAATGGGGACTAATTCACTTTTGTGATAATTTATGGACATGCCAGAAACTAGCTCAAAACAGGTCAAAGCCCACTTGAGGTTAACAACAGTTCTATGATCATTATCTACAAAAAGCAGAGTGTCATCTGCATATTGCAAACAAATAATCCCTCCAGGGTGAAAATTAGGACACAAACCTCTAACCAGCCCTGTCTGTGAACCTTTAACTATCATTTTAGCAAAAACATCTACTACAAGGTTAAAGAGCAAAGGGGAGAAAGGGTCCCCTTGTCTCAAACCACTACTAGTAATAAAAAAATCACTCTCTTCACCATTCACCTTGACTCCAATGGATCCTTGCTGAGTTATGCTCTTAACCCAGTTGATCCACTTTCTACCAAAACCTCTAAGCTCAAGCACTTCATAAACAAAATCTAGATTAACCTTATCATAAGCTTTTTCATAATCTATTTTTAAAATCATCCCTTTCCTCCCAGAGGAATGTGTAGTATGCAGCACCTCATGTGCAGTGACTACACTCTCCAGGGTGTATCTACCTCTAATGAAGGCAGATTGATTCTCAGAGATCAATTTACCAATTATCAAAGCTAATCTATTAGTCAAAACTTTGGTAAAAATCTTAAAACAACAATTAAGAAGACTAATAGGCCTAAATTTCCTCATATCTTTTGCCTCTTCTTCCTTAGGAATCAGAGTTATCATGGCAAAATTGAGTCTAAAAATGTCCAGGTCATGTTCAAACCATGCCTCAAACATGGCCACCAGATCCTCCTTAATAATATCCCAAAAGTTCTGAAAAAACATAAAAGGTAATCCATCAGGGCCAGGAGCCCCATCTGAATAAGAATCAAAAACAGCTTTTCTAATCTCCTCCTCTGTGAACCTGGCCTCTAATTTAATGTTGTCTTCTATACACACTTTCTCATCTGTATTGAAAAAGTCTTGCTTCAAAGCAATATCAGGCCTTGGTTCAGCTTTGAAGAGGTTCTTGTAGAAATCAACAGCTATTTTTATCATCTTAGATTGTTCAGACGTGGGTCCCTCAGGGCCCTCTAGTACAGAAATCATCTTTTTTCTCCTCCTTTGGTTAGCCACAGCTTGAAAATATGCTGTGTTCCTATCTCCCTCTAAGATATCTCTATCTCTAGACCTCTGTCTAGCACTAGTTTCTTCTTTACACCAAATTTCCCCAAGTTCATGGAGAATCTCCTTCATTCTACCTCTATCTATATCATTCAGACCATTAGTTTCTGTCTGTACATCTATCCTATCATATTCTGCCATGAGAGCTTTCTTATGGTTTCTAAGGTAAGCCTCTAGGTTGGCACTCCAGCCTCTAGCAAGTCTTCTAAAAGCTCTCACTTTACTTTGCCAGACATCTACAGGGTTTGAGCTAAAACCCTTAGTATTCCAGGCCTTAATCACAATATCTCTAAAATCAGGTCTAGCTAGCCACCATTTCTCAAATTTAAAGCTCGCTTTCTTCACTGGTTCTCCACAGCCCGATTCCCATATGATAGGAGTATGGTCACTTCCAATTCTAGGGAGTACCGTAGCACTAGCTAAAGGAAAAGAAGCTTCAAATTCAGTAGTACAAAAAATTCTATCAATCCTGGACATAATCAGATCTGCCTGGTTATTTGCCCAGGTATACATTCTACCAGACATATTAATTTCTATTAAAGACCAAAAATCTATCCAAGAATTAAATTTATCAACCCACTTAAAATCTACTCTACCATTGTTCTTATCAGTCTGATTTCTAACTAGATTGAAATCACCACCTACAATTGCAGGTCCCTCCCAGTTAAGGAAGTTGTGATGCAATTCAAAAATAAATTCTAGTTTACCTTCTTCATAAGCAGGTCCATAGACTGTAGTAATCCTAGAAACTATCTCAGTATCTTTTTGGCACACCACTACATTAACTGAGAATTTAAGGATTTCCCAACTAATTACTTTAAAGATATCAAGATCTACACCTACCAAAATACCACCAGCAGCACCATTTGCAGGTAGCCACTTCCATTCAAAATTTCTATTTCCTAACAGGTTCTTAAGGAAGGAATTAGAAAAAGTTTCCTTTTTAGTCTCTTGGAAACCTATGTACGCAGGTCTTAAAGGAGTAATGGTATCTTCTATGCATTTGAGTCTACCAGGAGCCGCAACTCCTCTAATGTTCCAAAATATGTACCTCATTTTGGAGCTTTTCTCTCAGGGTGCTTGCCCTGTCTATTTCTACCATCAGTTGTTCTCATTCTACCACAGCTACTTCTATCATCAAGCATACTATCATTTTCATCTAAAACAGATAAAGAGGCATTGTTGATCCTATGATCTAGATTCTCTCTAATTTCTACACCAAGAGAATCTGTCATATCTACTATTTCCTCAACAGGTAAGACATTAAAAGGGTTTGTATCAATTATACCTCTCACTGTTGTTTTTGGAATCTCCAAGTTTTTCCTCATTTTGAGCAGCTCAGCCTTCTCCATGATGGGTAAGTTGTCTTTCACTCTGTTGCTTTTTCTAGCAGCTTGTACTGGTCCCCAGGATCCCTGCTTTTTTGAAGTCTTTCTCTTCTTATATTCAAACATCACTGCTTCTTTCTCATAGGTGGGCATGATGTCATCAGGTAAGTAGACTTCCTCTTCCTCTTCCTCAACTACTTGTTCCATCCTCTCATTTTCCTCATGGTTTTTTGTTTCTACTAGACTGATGGAATCTTCAGTTTTGTCCAGTTCCTCACTCATCTCAACAAATAGGAATCTAGTAACTTCTCTCTCAGGGTCTTCTATAGGCACTACTTCACTTCCCTCCTTCTGATCCTCACTTGTTTCTGTCCTCTCCTTCTCATCTCCTCTCCGGAATGCTTCCCACACAGCTTTCTCACTTAGTGGGGTCCATGTGTCAGATAGAGAGTGATTCCTCTGACCATTGGTGTTACCATTTCCAGCTCCATTCCTACTTTCATTCCCTCCAGCACTACAGGGTGGTCTTTGGGTGTTCTCATTACCATTCAAACTATCTTCAGTTTCCATGCCACTGTTGTTGTCTCTGTCTGTGTCTCCACCCCCATTCTGTTGCCCAGTACTTGTCTGCATTTCTACAGCCATAGGTTTAGGCACTTCCACAGTGATCTGAACCTGCACTAACTTACCTTCTAGAGCAAACAGCCTTTCATTGGGGATTTTGGATGGATCTCTACATTGGATTTTCACCCTAACCACCTCAAACATACTTTTAAACATTAATTGCCAGTCCACATCCACCATCAGTCCAAAAACTGATGTGATTTGGTCCAGGGAAGACCACTCACATCACTTAGGTAGTAATTTCCTAAGTTGAACCCAGACCTCAATGAGGTTATCATTCTTGATGAGTTCCTCTTTCCAAGCAACTACTTTAACTGTAATGTCTTCTCTGGACAGTCCAAAGCATGGGTACCCAGCTACCTGATCCACAGAGATGTGAGGTGGAAATTTCACCAGGTAAGACCATCATCCAAAAGGCCTAATCTGCCAAGGCCAATTGGTCTTGTAGATTACAGCAAACTCTTTAGCCAAATCTTCTTTGTTGATCTCTCCTGATTCAATGTACACCACCCCACAATTCTTAAAGCTACCAATAGCATTTTGACCCATATCTGGAACCTCTATGTGATAGAAACCTAAACCTGCAGCTGCACTTCCCACGAACTTAGCCATCTGGTGTGGCCTTCTCCTGACTGGACAATCACCAACAGCATGTGTTGTACTTTTGCAGATGAAGCAAAGCTTAGCTCTCTTGCACTCAGTTTGCGGATGTCCTGGATCGCCGCAATTAAAACACATCGCCTGACTGTATTCAGTGAAATCCACCGTTGCTTTTTCTTTCCCTTCTACATTGTTGCTAGATCCAGCCATGTTTAAGCCCTTTTTCTGCTTCTCTTTCCCAGATTGGGTCTTCTACTGACCCCCTGTGTTTGAGACTTGTTGTTGTTGATTTCCTCCATGATGGCTTCCTCCAGCAAGCATCGGAGACTATCCAGGTAGCGCCCACTGATTGTTCATGGGGAAATTTGGAGGGGGAGGGAAAGGGGGGTAGGTACCTGGAAACCCCCAAGGCGGAGCCCCTGGGTAACCAAACTGTTGATTCATGGGTGTGGGGAACCCAAACATCCCTGGTGCTCCGGGATGCTGCTGAAATTCATCCTGAATCTCCAAGGCCTGTTGATTTCGGCCAGCCCCACGACCTCTCCCCCTTCCTTGTCCTCCTTCTCCCATCTCCTCTCCCTCCGGTGCGATCTCGGGCACAGAGACTGCGTAGCTGAGACCCTCAGATGCAGATTCGTTGGAATTGGTGGACAAGTGGACTCTTCTTCCTCTCTCCTCGGCTGGACGGCAAATTTCACCCCCCAAACCCCTGCCCTCCAAGAACTTCCTGCGGATCTGAGCCGCCGCTCCTCTCTGATCTGAAACACTCTCGGAGGTGGTAGTCTTATCCTTCTCACCTAACCAAAGCTGGCTGTAAAAGTCACCACCATATTCTTCTCTACACTCACTGACAACGGGGTCCGGTCTTCGTGGTGACCTGGTAGCATCTTTGACTCGATCCTCTCCTTCCCCCTCCATTCCCTGATGAAATTTGAAATTTCTATCAATCCTCTCGCTGGTCATCCATGGTGGATCTTCCAAACCCTCATCTGCATCTGCCTCCTGGAGTCCACACCAAGCAGTTGCTGCATCAGAATGAATCTCAGCACGCACACAAGTTCACTGCAATCTAGCTTGTCTCCCATCTGCATCACTCCAGTAGGGGCCTAGTTCTGCATTGGTCTGAAGATCCTCCACTTCGCCCTCTGAATACGGGAAGAAGAATTGACCTCTTCCGAAGCCCAATTCAAAATCAGCCCCGGGGTGAGTGGTTGTCCCAGCGCGAAAATCCGATCCCTCTCCTCTTGAGATGTCCTCTGTTGGAAATATGCCCTAGAGGCAATAATAAAAGTGTTATTATTATATTTCTTTGTTCATGATAATAGTCTTTTATTCATGCTATAACTGTATTATTCGAAAATCGTAATACACGTGTGAATACATAGACCACAATATGTCCCTAGTGAGCCTCTAGTTGACTAGCTCGTTGTGATCAACAGATAGTCATTGTTTTCTGGCTATGGACATTGGATGTCATTGATAACGGGATCACATCATTAGGAGAATGATGTGATGGACAAGACCCAATCCTAAGCCTAGCACAAAGATCGTGTAGTTCGTATGCTAAAGCTTTTCTAATGTCAAGTATCTTTTCCTTAGACCATGAGATTGTGCAACTCCCGGATACCGTAGGAATGCTTTGGGTGTACCAAATGTCACAACGTAACTGGGTGGCTATAAAGGTGCATTACAGGTATCTCCGAAAGTGTCTGTTGGGTTGGCACGAATCGAGACTGGGATTTGTCACTCCGTGTAAACGGAGAGGTATCTCTGGGCCCACTCGGTAGGACATCATCATAATGTGCACAATGTGACCAAGGGGTTGATCACGGGATGATGTGTTACGGAACGAGTAAAGAGACTTGCCGGTAACGAGATTAAACAAGGTATCGGTATACCGACGATCGAATCTCGGGCAAGTACAATACCGTTAGACAAAGGGAATTGTATACGGGATCGATTGAGTCCTTGACATCGTGGTTCATCCGATGAGATCATCGTGGAACATGTGGGAGCCAACATGGGTATCCAGATCCCGCTGTTGGTTATTGACCGGAGAACGTCTCGGTCATGTCCACATGTCTCCCGAACCCGTAGGGTCTACACACTTAAGGTTCGATGACGCTAGGGTTATAAAGGAAGTTTGTATGTGGTTACCGAATGTTGTTCGGAGTCCCGGATGAGATCCCAGACGTCACGAGGAGTTCCGGAATGCTCCGGAGGTAAAGATTTATATATGGGAAGTCCTGTTTTGGTCGCCGGAAAAGTTTCGCACTTTATCGGTATTGTACCGGGAGTGCCGAAAGGGGTCCGGGGGTCCACCTGCCCCGGGGGGCCACATGGGCTGTAGGGGGTGCGCCTTGGCCTATATGGGCCAAGGGCACCAGCCCCAAGAGGCCCATGCGCCAAGGAAACTTGGGGAGGGAAGAGTCCTCAAGGGGGAAGGCACCTCCGAGGTGCCTTGGGGAGGATGGACTCCTCCCCCCCTCTTGGCCGCACCCCTTCCTTGGAGGAAGGGGCAAGGCTGCGCCTCCCCCCTCTCCCTTGCCCCTATACATAGTGGAGGGGAGGGAGGGCATCCACACCTGAAGCCCTGGCGCCTCCCTCCCTCCCGTGACACCTCCTCCTCTCCCGCAATTGCTTGGCGAAGCCCTGCAGGATTGCCACGCTCCTCCATCACCACCACGCCGTTGTGCTGCTGCTGGATGGAGTCTTCCTCAACCTCTCCCTCTCTCCTTGATGGATCAAGGCATGGGAGACGCCACCGGGCTGTACGTGTGTTGAACGCGGAGGTGCCGTCCGTTTGGCACTAGGATCTCCGGTGATTTGGATCACGACGAGTACGACTCCTTCAACCCCGTTCTCTTGAACGCTTCCGCTTAGCGATCTACAAGGGTATGTAGATGCACTCTCCTTCCCCTCGTTGCTGGTTTCTCCATAGATAGATCTTGGTGACACGTAGGAAAATTTTGAATTTCTGCTATGTTCCCCAACAGTGGCATCATGAGCTAGGTCTATTGCATAGATTCTTTGCACGAGTAGAACACAAAGTAGTTGTGGGCGTTGATGTTGTTCAATATGCTTACCGTTACTAGTCCAATCTTGTTTCGACGGTATTGTGGGATGAAGCGGCCCGGACCGACCTTACACGTACTCTTACGTGAGACAGGTTCCACCGAATGACATGCACTTGGTGCATAAGGTGGCTAGCGGGTGCCAGTCTCTCCCACTTTAGTCGGAACAGATTCGATGAAAAGGGTCCTTATGAAGGGTAAATAGCAATTGGCATATCACGTTGTGGTTTTGCGTAGGTAAGAAACGTTCTTGCTAGAAACCCATAGCAGCCACGTAAAACATGCAAACAACAATTAGAGGACGTCTAACTTGTTTTTGCAGGGTATGCTTTGTGATGTGATATGGCCAAGAAGAATGTGATGAATGATATGTGATGTATGAGATTGATCATGTTCTTGTAATAGGATTCACGACTTGCATGTCGATGAGTATGACAACCGGCAGGAGCCATAGGAGTTGTCTTAAATTTATTGTATGACCTGCGTGTCATTGAACAACGCCATGTAATTACTTTACTTTATTGCTAACCGGTAGCCATAGTAGTAGAAGTAATAGTTGGCGAGACAACTTCATGAAGACACGATGATGGAGATCATGATGATGGAGATCATGGTGTCATGCCGGTGACGATGATGATCATGGAGCCCCGAAGATGGAGATCAAAAGGAGCAAAATGATATTGGCCATATCATGTCACTATTTGATTGCATGTGATGTTTATTATGTTTATGCATCTTGTTTACTTAGAATGACGGTAGTAAATAAGATGATCCCTTACACCAATTTCAAGAAGTGTTCTCCCCTAACTGTGCACCGTTGCTACAGTTCGTCGTTTCGAAGCACCACGTGATGATCGGGTGTGATAGATCCTTACGTTCACATACAACGGGTGTAAGACAGATTTACACATGCAATACACTTAGGGTTAACTTGACGAGCCTAGCATGTACAGACATGGCCTCAGAACACAGAGACCGAAAGGTCGAGCATGAGTCGTATAGTAGATACGATCAACATGAAGATGTTCACCGATGATGACTAGTCCGTCTCACGTGATGATCGGACACGGCCTAGTTGACTCGGATCATGTAATCACTTAGATGACCAGAGGGATGTCTATCTGAGTGGGAGTTCATAAGATGAACTTAATTATCCTGAACATAGTCAAAAGATCTTTGCAAATTATGTCGTAAGCTCGCGCTTTAGTTCCACTTTTTAGATATGTTCCTAGAGAAAATATAGTTGAAAGTTGATAGTAGCGATTATGCGGACAGTAGAAAGCTTATGTCCTTAATGCACCGCTCAGTGTGCTGAACCCCAAACGTCGTCAGTGGATGTTACGAACATCGGACATACACGTTTTGATAACTACGATAGTTCAGTTAAATGGCTTAAGTAGAGGCACCAAAGATGTTTTTCGAAACATCGCGGAACGTATGAGATGTTTCGAGGGCTGAAATTAGGATTTCAGGCTCGTGCCCACGTCAAGAGGTATAAGACCTCCGACGATTTTCTTAGCCTGCAAACTCAAGGAGAAAAGCTCAATCATTGAGCTTGTGCTCAGATTGTCTGAGTGCAACAATCACTTGAATCGAGTGGAAGTTGATCTTCCAGATGAGATAGTGATGTTTCCCCAAAGTCATTGCCACCAAGCTGCTAGAGCTTCGTGATGAACTATAACATATCAAGGATAGAGATGATGATCCTTGAGGTATTCGCGTTGTTTGACATCGCGAAAGTAGAAATCAAGAAGGAGCATCAATTGTTGATGGTTGGTGAAACCACTAGTTTCAAGAAGGGCAAGGGCAAGAAGGGATACTTTATGAAATGGCAAATCAGCTGCTGCTCTAGTGAAGAAACCCAAGGTTGAACCCAAACCCGAGACTAAGTGCTTCTGTAATAAGGGAACAACCACTGGAGCAGCATTACCCTAGATACTTGGTAGATGAGAAGGCTAGCAAGGTCGATAGAAGTATATTGGATATACATTATATTAATGTGTACTTTACTAGTACTCCTAGTAGCACCAGGGTATTAAGATACCGGTGCAGTTGCTAAGTGTTAGTAACTCGAAATAAAAGAGCTATGGAATAAACGGAGACTAGCTAAAGGTGAGCTGACGATATGTGTTGGAAGTGTTTCCAAGTTTGATGTGATCAAACATCGCACACTCCCTCTACCATCAAGATTATTATTAAACCTGAATAACTGTCATTGTGTGTTTGCGTTGAGCATAGACATGATTGGATTATGTCTATCGCAATACGGTTATTCATTTAAAGAGAATAATGGTTACTCTATTTATTTGAATAATACCTTCAATGGTCTTGCACCTAAAGGAATGGTATATTGAATCTCGATCGTAGTGATACACATTTTCATGCCAAAAGATATAAGATAGTAATGATAGTACCACTTACTTGTGGCACTGCCATGTAAGTCATAATGGTATAAAACGCATGAAGAAGCTCCATGTTGATGGATCTTTGGATCACTCGTTTTTGAGAAGTTTGAGACATGCGAACCATGTCTATTGGTGTATACGCATGAAGAAACTCCATGCAGATGGATCGTTTGGACTCACTTGATTTTCAATCACTTGAGATATGCAAATCATACCACATGGTCAAGATGACTGAAAAGCCTCGTTTTCAATAAGATGGAACAAGATAGCAACTTGTTGGAAGTAACACATTTTGATGTGTGCAGTCCAATGAGTGTTGAGGCATGCAGTGAATATCGTTATGTTCTTACTTCATAGATGATTCGAGTAGATGTTGAGAATATTTACTTGATGAAACACAAGTCTGAATTATTGAATGGTTCAAGTAATTTCAAAGTGAAGTAGAAGATCATTGTGACAAGAGGATAAAATGTCTATGATATGATCATAGAGATGAAATATCTGAGTTACGAGTTTTGGCACACAATTAAGACATTGTGGAAATTGTTTCGCAATTAATACCGCCTGGAACACCATAGTGTGATGGTGTGTCCGAACATCATAGTTGCACCATATTGGATATGGTGCGTACCATGATGTCTCTTATCGAATTACCACTATTGTTCATGGGTTAGGCATTAGAGACAACCACATTCACTTTAAATAGGGCACCACGTAATTCCGTTGAGATGACACTGTATGAATTATGGTTTAGAGAAACCTAAGTTGTCGTTTCTTAAAGGTTTGGGGCTGCGACGCTTATGTGAAAAAGTTTCAGGATTGATAAGCTCGAACCCAAAGCGGATAAAATGCATCTTCATAGGACAACCAAAACAGTTGGGTATACCTCCTAATTCAGATCCGAAAGCAATATGGATTGTTTCTTGAATCAGGTCCTTTCTCGAGGAAAGGTTTCTCTCAAAAGAGTTGAGTGGGAGGATGGTGGAGACTTGATATGGTTATTGAACCATCACTTCAACCAGTGTGTATCAGGGCACAGGAAGTTGTTCATGTGGCACCTACACCAATTGAAGTAGAAGCTTATGATAGTGATCATGAAGTTTCGTATCAAGTCACTGCCGTACCTCGTAGGGTGACAAGGATACGTACTACTTCAGAGTGGTACAGTAATCCTGTCTTGAAGGTCATGTTGCTAGACAACAATGAACCTACGAGCTATGGAGAAGCGATGGTGGGCCCATATTCCGACAAATGTTTAGAAGACATGAAATCCGAGATAGGATCCATGTATCAGAACAAAGCATGGACTTTGGTGGACTTGCCCAATGATCGGCAAGCCATTGAGATAAATGGATCTTTTAAGAAGAAGACGGACGTGGATGGTAATGTCACCATCTATGAAGCTCGACTTGTGGCGAAGAGTTTTTCACAAGTTAAAGGAGTTGACTACGATGAGATTTTCTCATCCGTATCGATGCTTAAGTCCGTCGGAATCATGTTAGCATAAGCTGCATTTATGAAATCTGGCAGATGGATGTCAAAACGAGTTTCCTTACCAACTTTCGTAAGGAAAGGTTGTATGTGATACAATCAGAAAGGTTTTGTCGATCCTAAGGATGCTAAAAGGTATGCTAGCTCCAGCAATCCTTCTAAGGACTGGAGTAAGCATCTCGGAGTTGGAATGTGCGCTTTGATGAGATGATCAAAGATTTTGGGTTTATACAAAGTTCATGAGAAACTTGTATTTCCAAAGAAGTGAGTGGGAGCACTATAGAATTTCTGATGAGTATATGTTGTTGACATGTTGATGATCAGAAATGATTTTCTAGAAAGCATATAGGGTTATTTGAAAGGTGTTTTTCAATAGAAAACCTGGATTAAGCTACGTGAACATTGAGCATCAAGATCTATAAGGATAGATCAAAATGCTTAATGATACTTTCAAATGAGCACATACCTTGACATGATCTTGAAGGTGTTCAAGATGGATCAGTCAAAGAAGAAGTTCTTGCCTGAGTTGTAAGGTACGAAGTTAAGACTTAAACCTCGACCTCGGCAGAAAAGAGAGAAAGGACGAAGGTCGTCCCCTATGCTTTAGACGTAGGCTCTACAGTATGCTATGCTAAGTACCGCACCTGATGTGTGCCTTGCCACATGTCTGACAAGAGAGTACAAAGGTGATCGAGGAGTGGATCATCAGATAGCGATCAAAGTTATCCTTAGAGGAATAAGGATATGTTTCTCGATTATGGAGGTGATAAAGAGTTCGGCGTAAAGGGTTACGTTGATGCAAGCTTTAACACCTATCCGAATGACTCTGAGTAGCAAACCGGATACGTATAGTGGAGCAACCATTTGGAATAACTCCAAGTGGAGCGTGGAAGCAGCATTTACAATATGACCTAGAAATTTGTGAAGTACATACGGATCTGAATGTTACAGATCCGTTGACTAAAACCTCTCTCACAAGTAGAACATGATCAAACCCCAGAACTCATTGAGTCTTAATCACATGATGATGTGAACTAGTTTAATGACACTAGTAAACTCTTTGGATGTTGGTCACATGGTGATGTGACCTGTCAGTGTTAATCACATGGTGATGTGAACTAGATTATTGACTCTAGTGCAAGTGGGAGACTGTTGGAAATATACCCTAGAGGTAATAATAAAAGTGTTATTATTATATTTCTTTGTTCATGATAATAGTCTTTTATTCATGCTATAATGTATTATCCGGAAATCGTAATACAAGTGTGAATACATAGACCACAATATGTCCCTAGTGAGCCTCTAGTTGACTAGCTCGTTGTGATCAACAGATAGTCATGGTTTCCTGGCTATGGACATTGGATGTCGTTGATAACGGGATCACATCATTAGGAGAATGATGTGATGGACAAGACCCAATCCTAAGCCTAGCACAAAGATCGTGTAGTTCGTATGCTAAAGCTTTTCTAATGTCAAGTATCTTTTCCTTAGACCATGAGATTGTGCAACTCCCGAATACCGTAGGAATGCTTTGGGTGTACCAAACATCACAACGTAACTGGGTGGCTATAAAGGTGCATTACAGGTATCTCCGAAAGTGTCTGTTGGGTTGGCACGAATCGAGACTGGGATTTGTCACTCCGTGTAAACGGAGAGGTATCTCTGGGCCCACTCGGTAGGACATCATCATAATGTGCACAATGTGACCAAGGGGTTGATCACGGGATGATGTGTTACGGAACGAGTAAAGAGACTTGCCGGTAACGAGATTGAACAAGGTATCGGTATACCGACGATCGAATCTCGGGCAAGTACAATACCGTTAGACAAAGGGAATTGTATACGGGATCGATTGAGTCCTTGACATCGTGGTTCATACGATGAGATCATCATGGAACATGTGGGAGCCAACATGGGTATCCAGATCCCGCTGTTGGTTATTGACCGAAGAACGTCTCGGTCATGTCTACATGTCTCCCGAACCCGTAGGGTCTACACACTTAAGGTTCGATGACGCTAGGGTTATAAAGGAAGTTTGTATGTGGTTACCGAATGTTGTTCGGAGTCCCGGATGAGATCCCAGACGTCAAGAGGAGTTCCGGAATGGTCCGGAGGTAAAGATTTATATATGGGAAGTCCTGTTTTGGTCGCCGAAAAAGTTTCGCACTTTATCGGTATTGTACCGGGAGTGCCGAAAGGGGTCCGGGGGTCCACCGGGGGGGTCCACCTGCCCTGGGGGGCCACATGGGCTGTAGGGGGTGCGCCTTGGCCTATATGGGCCGAGGGCACCAGCCCCAAGAGGCCCATGCGCCAAGGAAACTTGGGGAGGGAAGAGTCCTCAAGGGGGAAGGCACCTCCGAGGTGCCTTGGGGAGGATGGACTCCTCCCCCCCTCTTGGCCGCACCCCTTCCTTGGAGGAAGGGGCAAGGCTGCGCCTCCCCCCTCTCCCTTGCCCCTATATATAGTGGAGGGGAGGGAGGGCATCCACACCTGAAGCCCTGGCGCCTCCCTCCCTCCCGTGACACCTCCTCCTCTCCCGCAATTGCTTGGCGAAGCCCTGCAGGATTGCCACGCTCCTCCATCACCACCACGCTGTTGTGCTGCTGCTGGATGGAGTATTTCTCAACCTCTCCCTCTCTCCTTGCTGGATCAAGGCGTGAGAGACGTCACCGGGCTATACGTGTGTGGAATGCGGAGGTGCCGTCCGTTCGGCACTAGGATCTCCGGTGATTTGGATCACGACGAGTACGACTCCTTCAACCCTGTTCTCTTGAACGCTTCCGCTTAGCGATCTACAAGGGTATGTAGATGCACTCTCCTTCTCCTCGTTGCTGGTTTCTCCATAGATAGATCTTGGTGACACGTAGGAAAATTTTGAATTTCTGCTACGTTCCCCAACATCCTCAACATGGCTCGTGGAGCAAGCAGCATCCGCACGTCGTGTACCTGTCCTGCTGCAATTTCTGCATCCCTTGTTGCTCGTGCCACGGCCCTCTGTTTCCTCCCCAAATCGGACACCAAACCAACAATCTCTTGGCCTGATGCCCTGTTCCCCTCGCCGCCGGTGTCCATCTGTGGCGACGGGAGACGCTGGTCCAGACCACCGATCTGGCCAGATCTGTAGCCCAGCACTCCTCGCTAAATCGGCACCTCGGAACAGCGGCGGCGGCGAGATGGAGTGGTGGCCTGGTGGGGTGGGAACCGAGTAGTTCCAGTGCTTCTGGATTTCTGGCTTTTGCTGCGGAGCGGAAGGGAGTGCGGCGGAGCAGGCGGCGGAGGTGCGGCGAGCATCCCCGCGGATGTGTGGGTATGGCTTCCCTGGCCACAGTGAAGAGGACAATTAAACCGGTGTATCTGTCATCTCCTGATATCACCCGATCCGTTGATGTCAACGAATTTCCCAGGCGATCAACAGTTTGCAGCGCCATGTATCACAGATGGTTCGCACGGAATCTCTAAACGGAGCAATAATTCCCGCGGTGCTAGAGCAGTGATGTTGTGATTGACTGGTGCGCATCATCGCCTTGCGTCTCGGCTGCACACACTCGATGATCGTGTCGTTTGACATCAGTTCGCACAATTCCGGACTCTACCAGAGTAGGCAATTAGGCCATCGCTAAATGAGCCAGGAGACAGCGACCGAACGATCAAGCAATCCCCTCCGGGAAGATAAAAAACAGTCTCGATCGGATCTCCATTGGTCATTCTCCACGATCTTCTCGGTATGACGATGGAAGAGAGCGAAGCTCCTGGTCGAGAGCACCATCGACCCCGGCCTGACCGGAGAAGGAACGTACCGTGGGAGCAGAGCAAAGCGACGCCAAGATTCTGTCGACCACAAATTGTATGCGCTGGCGTGGGCACGTTTCTTCGGCCCGTACGGCGAACGGCACGCGTGGCGCCCCCCACCGGCCGGTCGCCACCGGCCGGAGTAGGGAACCGGCCAGCGGAAGGAAGTGTGCGGCGTGCGGTGTGTGCTGTGGAAGTGTTTCGCACTGCACCAACCAGTCATCCGCCACAGCCGGTGAGGTGACAGCGAGGGAGCGACGACGTACTCGCGAGTGCGGGCGGAGTACGGTGCGCTGGTGACTCGGTGAGACCCAAGGTGGGAGAGACGCTAGTTGCAGGCCGCCGTTGCCGTCGGTCGCGAGTTGGGGCGTGATATTTCGGCGGCTCAATCCATCCATCTGTCTGTTGGTTACAGCTGCTGCCACTAGCTAGTTGTACATCTCGATCATTGATTTAGCCACGCTAGATAAATGCAAGTCTTGGGGTAAGAATCAGAAGGAGAGAATTGGCGTAAAGCGATATGTATTAATATTGAACATTTTGGACCGGAAATTCCTAATAGAGCTTGGGCTTCATGGAGCCTGATTTTTTCTTTTAGAAAAGAAGGACCCTCTGCCTCTGCATCTGGAGGATGCATGCATCCATTTTATTAATTATTCACACAAGAGTTTACAAAATTAGACAACAGTAAGACTAAGGGCGTGTTCGGGAGCCCTCCAACTTTCAACTCCGTCAACTCCCGATCCAGATCTCACCCGAACGCTCCAACTCCTGGTTATACGGGAGAGAAGCTGGCGATTCGGTACGTGCAAATTTGGTGGAGTCACGGAGTTGGAAAACTCGAGCTCCGCGGAAATTCAGAAGCGGGAGTTGCGGATAATTACACCGAGGGTGCCACCGCCAAGTGAAACAGCGCGTACTGGTTCGATCGAGCAGGCGAGAGCACCTCGTCGTGCATCTCCTCCCGACCAGGCCTACATCCCAGCCCTTCTTTCCCACCCCGTTTAGGAATGGGCCTGCTCCGGATGGGCCACATAGGGGAGATTTTACTGGCTTTCGGCTCGCTCCCTCATGCGAGCGAGAAGCAGTCTTGCCGAACGGAGCGCTCGCTCCCGGATCGATCGTAAGAAGCTGGCGGAGGATTCCTGGCGTTGGAGTTCAGGATTTTTGGGTCACAGAGGGCTTCCGAACACGCCCTAAAGCCACCGTCTAGGCAACATGTGTCGCTACTCTTATCTAGTTGATGAAGGGATGCTGATATTTTGGGCCTAATACCAAACAGACCTCGCAGCCAAACCTAACATCTAAGACCTGAGGTCCCAATCAGGACGCCTGCCGGGTATGGGCACCCACCAGTCCGGCGCACTCCTCAACCAGGACGCCTGCCGGGTATGAGGCCGCCGCAGTCACCTGCCACCAATCCATCTTTAATGTTGTACTGTTGCATCTACCTTGCCCGATTTAGCTGTCGTCGACGCCATCACGACGCCAAACAACGCCACCATCCTGTGCTCTTCCATCATCACACGGCCACCGGCAAGACCCCAATGTCGACGTGCCACGCCACTCCTCCGTTGCGAACACCACCTGCTGCCACTGGTCCCATCCCCTCCCCTGCAGTTCCTCTAACCGAGCACCCAAACGCCCCAAGCGGCGCCTTCAAGAAGGGTACGACACATGCAGTGCCGCCGCCGCCCAATCTAAAGAGATTTTAGGTTTTCACCCAGGCATGGGGGCGGGGTAGAGAGCAGGGACCTCGACGGCGCCTGCAAGTAGGAGAACGGTGACCCTGGACGTCGCCATCGTTGGGATGAACGAGTCATCTAGAGTTTCCTCCGGTCCGATGTCACCTCTACCAGCCCCCGCGAACGCATCGGGGCCGACGACCGCGATCGTAAGCCACCAAGTGCAGCGGGAGAAGGCCTGCAGCGCGGAGGAGATCCACCGGCAACTCACCGCCCACGTAGTCAAGATGTCGTCCATCCACCCCCCGCGAACGTCACCAGCCGAGGGCACCGTCGCCATGCCTAACGAGGTCGCCGCCCCAAGTCAAGGTTTCACCATGAAGGCCGGAGTGGCGATATCTGCCACGAGCGACGAGATCCAGCACCGCGTGGCCGACGCCATTGCCCAAGCCCGCTGTCGGGAGCCCGCACGCTGCCAGGAGTCCCACACCCGTGGATCTGGGCCTCCATGCACCGTCGCGAGCACACCACCTCCGGGATCCGCCACACCACCGGGAGGGCCGCACCCCGCGGATCAGGACACCTGAGCCGCCGCGGATCCGGGAGAGGGAGGAGAGACCCTCCACCGCTGCCGTCACACGCATGAGCTTTGCCCGGCGCCAACCATCAGCAACGGCGGAGGGGGAGAAGGGCGCTGGATGGAAACTCGGCGGTGGCGGCGGCTGTGCCCTCCCAAGCCGCCCGCGTGGGAGGCGACACGAGAGGCACTAGAGCGATGATATCCTTTCGTTCATTCGTGGCTTTGAAAGAAAAAAAATCAAAAATTAACTATTTAAGTTTCAAAACATTCTGAAAAATACACATGTACAGGGGCCGGGGGATGTATACTGCAAGTCTGTAAATTTGCATGATCAAATAACCTTTTTTTCTCCTCCACAAGAAAAGCTCTTCTCGTCCCGTCGGCACCGCCGCGCGTCTGCCCCATCTTTGATGGCCTCTAGGCCATGGGGGTGCGGAGGATCTCTCCCCCCCCCCCCGCCGGCGGGAGGGACCATGTTCTCGTTTTTGTTAGGCTCAACGTCTTGGTTGGGGCTGTGTGGCGGCGGTGGCGGCGATGTTCCTTAGTAGCAATAATATCTCCCACATTCTATCCCCGTCCCGGCGGTGCATCTAGCATCGTCGGAGGGCGTGTGGAGGTGTATCTTCGTCGAATCTCGCGGGATTCGATCGGTGTTGGTCTTCGGTGGATTTGTTTGGATCCGGTCTTCGTTCGGGTGTTTATAGGTTTGATCATTCTGATCTACGAGTTTTTTCATCGGTGAAGGTTGCTACTCTGGTGCGCTGGTCCTATAAGGCCTTAACACGACGACTTTCCGACTGTCTACTAAACAAGGTTGGCCCGGCTCCGGTGAGGAAGGGGCGATTACAGCAAATTCTCGGTGAGACCGACCTATGCAAAAGATTAGACCGTTGAATATCCCGGTGAGACCGAAGCAGAATAACTAGGAGCGCCCGAAGTGCAATGGCTAGGGAAGAACCTCGTTTCAGTAGTTCCGATCGTTTCATCTCGGTGATTCCGAAGTGAAACAACTTCATTACAGAAACTTGGCCACGCCATCTCGGTAGCATTCCATGTCTAGGAGTGAATACTATCTGGGAACTAGGAGAGGCGGATCGACTTTTCGGCATGGACAAGAGGTGTCAGAAAGGGGAGGGGTGGGCACAACCTTTTTGACTTGTATGTATGGGGGGCTTCCCCTTCCCTCTATTTATAGATGACCTATGGGGGCGCGACTAGGGGAGGGAGGCAGACCCCTAGGGCGGGCGCACCAAAGGTGGGAGGATGCTCCAAGGGTTCCCCTCCCTTACCCCACACACCACTTCCTTGGACTCCAAGTTGGGAGCGGGTGGGGGAGGGTAGTTACTCTGGACATGTGGCTGCTGCCCAAGGGGCAGCCCACTAGAACATTCTGGACCCTTCCGGAATCTTCCGCTGCCCAAGAATTTTCCAGGACACTCTTGGCAAAACCGGGACCTTCCTGGTACTTCCGGAAACAATTTTGAAAACATCTAGAATACTTCCAGTGCCTTTCTCTCATTCTTTATTGATCTCACAGTACTCCGTCAAGCCACTGATCGTTAAGTGTGTGTGACCCTACGAGTTTGGTATCTTGTGTACATGACTCGGAACACCTTCCAGTTAATAATTAATAGCAGGGTCTGGACACCCATGTTAATTAACTCCCACACACACACACAATCTTTATCTAGTAAAAATTATGTTCTATACAAAATTTTCTTTGCTTCGCGGTACACTACAAAACTGAGGTCAGATTTTATCCGTATCTTTGTGAACAAACTCTTTGATCCCAATACCAAGTTATCCTTGTTACCAGTTTTGTTCCTTTTTCTTGTTTACATATTCTAGTATCCCTGTGATCACATTCACACTGTGTTTGGCCATACAATGATGGATATTGCAATACCAAGTGGGCCCGGAGTCTCTCCATCGTCAAAGGAGCAAATCTTAGTGTTAAACTATCAATTACCTTGACATACTTTTCCGATATACCCGAAAGTTACCGTTATGGTCACCCATTTACGGGTAACATTTGGCAACCCCGAAGTAACCATTCAGTGAAGATCCATGATATTCTCATGGTCTAAGGACATGGGTATACGTTAACACATGTGATGAAAATGCCAACAACAATATTGACAATTAGATCTCGCAGTTATTTCATAAGTTGGATCTGTCCAACACCTTTGCTCAGGAAAACATGATCATTTCCAATACATGAGCTAGTATTAGAGGCGTGACTAGGCATCTACTTGGTGTTTATCCTTTCACATATACAAACGACTTTCCCTCCAAATCCCACATTCTAGAACCACTGCAATTATAGCACAAAAAAATCTAAACTTAATTAAGATCATAAAAATAAATAATAATATTTTGCTATTGCCTCTAGAGAATACTTTTAACACCACCATGGGAGGACGCCAACCAGTAATTGGAGTCCTTCCATTAAACTAAACGATGCCCCACACGTTGCTGCATACTTAGGTATATATAGTTTTAAAATATTATGTAGAATACTAATTCAGTCATTTACGATAAAAATTCTATGAGAAATTTCTGCATAAGCAAAAAATACTTACGATGAAAAGTTGTGCATGTCACAAATAAATGCAATGTGATTTAAAATCCACATAGAATGCACTAATACATGTTGCATGGTAAAATATTCTCATGCGTAGATCGGACGGATGTAGTGATCAAGTTAGTAAATCTAACGACTACAAAATTTCAATGTTGTGGAAGCACACATGTTGAGATAATTAGAAATAGTTGGATCATTCTCTTAGATATATAGGATATCAACCGTTGTATAGATAAGTTGACCCTCCTAAGCTGTATGCCCTGACTCATTTAAGTATGTTCACACACTAGTACAATATGTGCTTTTGTTTTCCTTGTATCAAATCCCTTTTGCATACCTTTTTTTTTTCAAATTCTAAGTTGGTTGGTACGTATTTCCTTCCCTCCTAAATATAAGTCTTTTTAAAAATTTCAGTATGAACTATATACGGAGCAAAATGAGTGAATCTATAATCTAAAATATGTCTATATACATCCGTATGTAATCCATATAAAAATCTCTAAAAAGATTTATATTTAGAAACGGAGGGAGTAGAACACATAAAAATAGTGGTGTGCAGCTTGCAAAATCGACTTAGATGGAGGTGTGGCGAATCCACCATGACAATGAAGGGTGGGCTCAAAATATCAAGTCCTAAGCTTACTTAGCAAATGCGTTAGAATTGTTACATGTAAATTACTTCAATATAATTGTCAAGTGGTATATTTAGCTCACTAATGAGTAGTAATAACATTTTTGGAGGGCGGGCTTAAGCCTGTTAAATCGCCACCCGGAGTGCGTCCAGTCTATTTTTGCTGTGCAGTCTTGTAGATATGCACCTTATTTGACTTCCTCAAATGAAATTGAGCCCTTCAACAAAGGAGGAGGAAAATGAAAAAGGTTTTACTTTTGATTTAGAAAAGCCAGTTATAAAAGTGGAAAAGCTACGGCATGCACCCACGCACTACTGTCTGGCTAGTCATAATTACAAGGAGCTACTTACTAGAGCTAGTGAATGCAGCTGAAGTACAGATTGTACCACAAGATCCACGTACGACCACCGATTTCTAAAGCCTTTTCCTGTGCACTTTAGGTTGAGGGTTACGAATATGCTCTCAATATCCAATTTAGGGGCGATTGGAGCAATTCTTCCCGCATTTGTATAGTTCTCGTCCATCCAAATTCCAAATAGATCTGATTCCTACCACAAAACGAGTACATCTTTCTTTTTGTGTGAAAAGAGATCATATTAATGAGTGGTTCGGCCATAGAGGCTTACAATCTTGTCGGGACTGCATGCGGAGAAGAACGCCCCAACTGACCGATCACGAGGAGCTACAATTTTGAACTCTTTATCGACTGCGAAGGCGTCTATGATTGGATGTAAGACAATAGGCTTTGGGGAGAACCGGCACGACCCTCTAGGGGTGGCCTATCACATATATATATAATGAGGTGGTATACAACGTTACAATATACACATGTAAATACAGTCTAACACCCTCCCTCAATCTTAGCCACTTTCTAATGAATCTAGAAGGGTAAGATTGCGCCTACAAGTCTCAAACTGTGGCAAAGGCAATGGCTTGATGAAGATGTCAGCAAGTTGATCCTTGGAAGAAATAAACTTGATCTGTAGTTGCTTCTGAGAGACACGTTCACGCACAAAGTGATAGTCAACTTCAATGTGTTTCGTTCGGGCATGGAATACCGGATTTGCAGAAAGGTATGTAGCACCGATGTTATCACACCAAAGAACAGGAGGCTGTGATTGGGGTATACTTAACTCCTGAAGCAAGGACTGTACCCAGATAATCTCTGATGTGGCATTGGCCACAGCCTTATACTCAGCCTCAGTACTGCTACGCGAGACAGTAGCCTGTTTCCGAGCACTCCAGGCAATCAGGTTAGAGCCAAAGAAGACAGCATAACCCCCCGTGGATCGCCTGTCATCCGGATTGCCAGCCCAGTCTGCATCAGAATATGCTGAAAGACAACTAGAGTCAGAAGGCCGAATATGCAAACCATGAGCCACCGTGAAACGAGTATAGCGCAAAATCCAGTTAACAGCAGACCAATGAGTGTCACGGGGTGACTGCAGATACTGGCAGACTCGGTTAACAGCATAGGAAATGTCTGGTCGCGTGATCGTCAAGTACTGGAGCCCACCAACAATACTCCGGTACTCGGTCGCATCAGAAGAAGAAAGAAGCACACCATCAACAGCATTGAGCTTATCAGTGGTAGACATGGGTGTAGTCGTCGGTTTGCACTTAAGCATCCCAGCTCGCTGCAACAAATCCAGAGAGTACTTCTTCTGCGTCATAACAAGGCCAGCAGCACGAGAAGTAACCTCCACACCAAGAAAGTAATGAAGCTTCCCAAGGTCCTTGACCGCAAAATCAGCACCAAGTGAGCGAACAAGCGCAGTAGCAGCCGACTGAGAGGAGCTGACCAAAATGATATCATCTACATAGACCAACAAGTACATAGTAACCTCAGGCCTTTGAAGAAGAAACAATGAGGAGTCAGCAGTTGATGATGCAAAACCATGAGCACGAAGAGCCATTGCAAGACGAGCATGCCAAGCACGAGGAGCCTGCTTCAGACCATAAATTGCCTTGGACAGACGACAGAGATGATCAGGGTGATCCGGAACAGAGAAACCCGGAGGCTGGCGCATGTAAACCTCCTCTGCCAAGACACCATGAAGAAAAGCATTTTGAACATCAAGCTGACGAAGAAACCAACCTCGAGTAACAGCCAGAGAGAGAAGAAGTCTGATGGTAGTAGGCTTGACCACTGGACTGAAGGTGTCTTCATAGTCAAGTCCAAAACACTGTCAAAAACCACGAGCAACCAGACGAGCCTTATAGCGCTCAATGGACCCATCAGAATGCTTCTTCACTTTGAAAACCCATTTGGAATCAATGACATTTACCCGTGATTGTGGAGGAACAAGAGTCCATGTCTGATTGCGAAGAAGCGCTTGATACTCCTGCTCCATGGCCTCTCTCCAATGAGGAATGCGCATAGCAGCTTGATACGTGCGTGGCTCAGAGGATGGATCTGCGAGAGCAGCAGACATGCACGCCGCTAACCAAGCAACTGTGCCATCGTGACGTTGCTTAGGCTGAAAAATGCCACTCCGACTGCGCGTATGTGGACGTAGAGCAGCAGCAGGAGCCGGCGGAGGCGAAGGTGACGGAGACGTGACGGTCGCCGGAGATGCAGGAATCACCTCAGGCGAGCTCGGGACAGACGACTCCGGGCTGCATGGCGAAGACTGGCCCGACGATAGGGGCTCAGAGGCCATGGGCGAACCAAGGATGAGCGAGGCCAGCTCCGGTGACACCGGCCCAGACGGCCTTGGCGAGGCGAGAGCAGGCGAGGCCGGCCCTGGTGAGAAGGGCCCAGACACCCTGGGCGAGGCAGGGGCGGGCGAGGCCAGGCCTGGTGATGACTGCCCCGACGCCCTGGGCGAGACGGGGACCGAGGAGGCCGGCCCAGTCGGCGGGGTTGCAGGGCGCGACGATGGCGAAGGCAGCCCAGAGGCCAGAGGCGACCGGGCCAGGACGTCGATCGGCCGTGCATGAGCACGGAAACCGAGGCCATGCAGGGGCGCCATGTGCTCCTCATGCACAACAGAAGGTGCCGAGGATGAAGGCGATGGCGACGAAGAGAAAGATGGCGCTTCCAGAATCTCCAAACGAGCCCCACGACCAGTGCCTGCACCATGGTTAGGCAACAATAGAGGAGAATATGCAACATCATCAAATTGGTCAGAAGCAACAGAGGATGAATGCATGACAGGTGGCTCGGTAGTGGACACAGGGAGTTTGGCAAAGGGAAAAACATGCTCATCAAACACAACATCCCGAGAGATGTAGACACGATTAGTGGGAACATGAAGACATTTGTATCCTTTATGAAGAGAGCTATAACCAAGAAAAACACACTTCTTGGAACGAAACTCGAGCTTACGCTTGTTATATGGACGGAGATGGGGCCAGCAAGCACACCCAAACACCTTGAGAAAGGTGTAGTCCGGTTGTTCATTAAGGAGAACTTCAATGGGAGTCTTCATATTCAAAACACGAGTGGGAGTACGATTGATGAGAAAACATGCAGTGGTGAAAGCATCACTCTAAAAACGAAACGGAACAGATGCATGGGCCAAAAGAGTCAGACCAGCTTCAACAATGTGACGATGCTTACGTTCTACTGAACCATTCTGTTGATGTGTATGTGGACATGCTAAACGGTGAGTGATCCCAAGCGACTGAAAAAAGGAGTTGAGGTTGCGATACTCGCCACCCCAGTCCGACTGAACATGAACAATTTTGTGCTTGAGAAGGCGTTCAACATGTTTTTGGAACTGAACAAAAATATCAAACACATCAGATTTACGTTTGATAAGATAAAGCCAGGTAAAGCGGCTGTAAGCATCAACAAAACTGATATAATAATTATGACCACTAACAGAAGTCTGAGCAGGACCCCATACATCTGAAAACACAAGTTCTAAAGGATGTTTCACCTCATGACTGGACTCCGAAAAAGGAAGTTGATGACTCTTCCCCTGCTGACAAGCATCACACACTGCTACATCTTTATTACTAGACACACTAGGAAGCTCATGACGACGCAAAACATGCCGGACAATAGGTGTGGCCGGGTGACCAAGACGAGCATGCCACTGTGACGGAGATACCCGAACTCCACTGAAGACGCGAGCGACGCCAGGATGCTCCAGACGATAGAGACCTTGGCAGAGCCGCCCACTAAGAAGAATGTCCCTCGTGCCCCGATCCTTAATAAAAAGATCAAAAGGATGAAATTCACAAAGCACATTATTATCACGAGTGAGTTTAGAAACTGAAAGAAGATTACGTGTCACAGATGGAACTCGAAGAACATTGCCAAGTTGAAGACTCCTATTGGCATGTCTAGTGAGAAGTGATGCTTGACCAATATGAGAGATGTGCATACCTGCTCCATTGGCGGTGTGGATCTTGTCGGAGCCATGGTAGGGTTCACGAGTGTGAAGCTTCCCCATCTCACTGGTCAGGTGCTCTGTCGCCCCAGAGTCCATGTACCAGTGGGGATCAATGGAGTAGGACTGAGTGTGTCCCTGTGGCTTCTGCGGCGGCAGACGATCAGCCATGGCGACCTGGCGAGCAAAGTTGCGTGTATCCTTCCCGTCATTGCCAAGACCAAGAAAACCCCGCTGGAAGCGCTTGTGACACTTCGAGGCCCAGTGCCCATCGCGACCACAAAGCTGGCACACACGGGAACCGCCAGCCCCTGGTAGCGTCGCAGTAGGAGGAGGGGCCGAGGCGGGTGGTGGTGACTGCCCCGAAGGAGCCCTGGATGAAGCAGAGGAGCGACCACCCTTGGTGGCGGCGTTTGCCGAGAGGGCGCCGTTGCCCCTGGATCGGCGCGTCTCGACTCGTTGCTCAGTAAGCAGGAGGCGTGAAAAAACCTCGTGTGCTGGCATGGGCGTGGAGTTGCCCCTCTCATTGATGATCTCGACTAGGGCGTCATACTCCTCATCAAGACCATTGACAATAAACGAGTTGAACTCGAAGTCGATGAGGGGCTGTCCAATGGAGGCCAGCGTGTCGGCGAGACTCTTGTCTTTGTTGTAGAACTCAGTGGCGGTGGAGTCAAGCTTCTGACACTCCCCAAGTTGGCGACGGAGCCCAGATACACGAGCCTGCGACTGTGCCGCAAACGAGCGCTCAAGAATAGTCCATGCCTCGTGGGACGTCTTGGCGAAGACAACAAGCCCAGCAACGGCCGGAGAGAACGACCCCTGGATGGAGGAGAGGTTCGCCTGATCCTGCCCTGTCCAGACACGGTGAGCCGGATTATAGACCGGACCATGCACGCTGTCAACCAGCGCAGGAGGGCAAGGGAGAGAGCCGTCGACATAGCCGAGCAGGTAGTGACTCCCAAGAAGCGGAAGAACCTGCGCGCGCCAGAAGATGTAATTGTCCGACGACAACTTGATGGTGATGAGATGGCTGAAGTGAAACGGCGGCGGCGGCTGCGATCCCATCGAGGAGACTGGCTGAGGTGAGAACACCGTGGAGACAGTCGGAGGGGCAGCCGGCGCGGTGACAGAGGGCGCGATGGCCGCGGTTGACGCCGCGAAGCCTGCCAGCGCGACGTCCTCCGCCACCAGCGGCGCAGTGGCCGAGGGCGCGACAGCCGCGGTTGACGGGGCGGCGGTGGTGTGAGCCACAAGCGCCTGCCCGGGCGAAGTAGCAGCCAGCGGGAGCGCGAAGAGGGAGCCGACGCTCCGTGTCCCGATCGGCGCCTGAAGGGAGGCGGCATCCAGCGGCCTCGAGAGAAGTGCCGCGAGGGAGGCCGGCAGAAAACCGGTGGCGGTGGAGCCGGACGCAGCGGCGGACGTCATAGCAGTCGGGCGACGGCGGCGGCGGGCGCGGCGGCGGCGGCGGCGGCGGCGGTTTAGGGTTTTTAGGCGGAAGCGGACGTAACCTAGCGTGATACCATGTAAGACAATAGGCTTTGGGGAGAACCGGCACGACCCTCTAGGGGTGACCTATCACATATATATATATAATGAGGTGGTATACAACGTTACAATATACACATGTAAATACAGTCTAACACAAGGACAATGGTATCTCCACCCCCATCACGATCTAAGTCCTACTTAAACTAGTGCTCATATTTTTCTGGATTTATTTCAGGCCTTACGGCTATATGCGTTCAGTGGGAGAAGACATTCCCGTCGACTGCGTCTGTTTTCCTGTATGTTGAAAAATAATTAAACGATGTGCTGTCTCGACGAGACCCTCTTTGGAGTGGCGCGTGTGGGTCTCTTATGTGTGCCGCTCAGCGGTTTGTGATGGTTTTTGCCCGATTTTTCATTAATTAACTGGACAATTCGCTTTACTTAATTAATAGATGAGGCACATTTTTTGTCTTCGTTTTGAATAATAATAAAAAGTAATAATTAAACTCTCTGTCTCCTTGAGTAGGCGCTCGATTTCACCGAGCAAAGCCGCCACGGGAGATCTACTAGTACCATGCTCCTGTATCATCGCCGGGCGGAGCTCATATTGCTGGCGTCTATATATCGATCTCGCGATTGAGTTTGTGCCCAACAAGTTCGAACTACATGCGTGTCCTGTGCAGCGTCCCTATCGGTCTCAAAGACTTGAGTAACTGACAATTACGTAGCAGCAAATCTCTAGATGGTTCGAATTTGTCGTGCTACAGATTCAGGATCGAATTGGCTAAGGACGAAACGGCTGATGCGACGCGGTAACTAACAAGTAACTAATCGAAGCAGTCAGCAGGCAGAGACAAACAGATCGATTTTAGACAAGCAGATGTAGGAATTCAGGATCGCCCGCGTACAGAGACCAGCAAAATTTCTCCGACCACAAAGATTATGTTTTGTACTTCGTGAGTAGTACACGTATGAGTTGTTTGTATCGGTTTTCGTCCGGTTTTCCGTAATTAGCTGGGCAACTCTTTTCTTTTTAATTAATCAATGAGGCAAAACTTTTGTCTCTGTTTTGAATTTTTTTTTAGAAAAAAACAGCTTTAATGATCTCCTGAAGACCAACAAAATCGAATTTCCTATCACAAATCATCTCTCTAAAAATCGTTTTTTTATCTTAACCAATTTCCCTCACATTCCAGCACATGCATAGCATGATTGTCCAAAAAATTTCTACTCCACATAAAGAAACATAGTGCTTCACACAACTAATGGAAGTTGTGGACACACCGTAATGCAGTGGTCTTTGACGGAGCGGCGCCATCCACACTCGCGGTGCTCAAGAGCATAGGAAGCGAGGCCAGGGCTTGGAAGCAGGCAGGACTACTGTGAGGGGAAGTCGAGACGTTCTTCGTTGGCCTTGCATTGTGGGAGAGTAGCGAGTAGTCCTCATTAGCGAGATAGGCAGGTGGGGTGACCGTCGAGTCATTTGTACATAACATTGTAACATCAAGTGCGAAGAGTTTCTACATTTTCCTTTTATAATATATGATACGCACACTCGTGCGTATTCGAGAAAAAAAAACTAATAGATGTGGAGAATGTGTCAGTTTTCCTACGACTGGAAGCAGTGATCAGGAATCTAGGATCGCCCTCAGGCAAAGATAAGCAGATCGATCGTGATCGTGTGCTCGGTGCTCCTTTCAAAAAGAAAAAACGTGATCGTGTGGAGAAACCGCACTCGATCTGTACGTACCACATCTCCATTTCCATCCACCCTGTTGGCGACGCACTTGCCCCCCCTTTTCCTTTGTTTTCCTTTTGCCGAAAAACGCACGTATCGTGCGCGAGGTCGGTCGTCTCCAATCTCCACCCTGACAAATGCGAAGCCCGGCCCCACGTCAAAGTCCATTGGAGTGCCTCGGAAAACTTCGTCCCTATATAAGCAAGTCCCCTGGTGTCTCACAACATTCCAAGACAGGGAGATCATTCGCCCGGCAGCCTTTCCTTTCCCTCGTTCCTTCCTTGGAACGTTGCGTTGCTCCCCTTCTCCCTCCTCCTGTCAGCTCGTAGCATAATTCCAACAGAATAAGTGACGCAGAAGCGAGGCTACAAGCAGCGGTCAACCTATATATACCATACTAGAGCCGGCCAGCCGGGCCGCATTTTCTTGGCACGCTTGCAGTAGGGAGGGACTCGTCTGGACTTGCTTCTGCCGTGATCATGGAGGCCGCCGCGAGGGACCCGCAGAGTGGGCTGGAGTGGCGGGTGACGGTGCCGGAGGGCGCGTCGGTGACGGTGGAGTACGAAGCCGGGCCGGCCGGGAGAGCCTGGGCGTCGATGGTCGCCTCCGTGCTCATGCTCGGAGCCACGGTGTCCGGCTTCGCCAAGAAGGTGTGGAAGATTGGCGCCGATGATCCGAGGAAAGTGGTGCACGGCCTCAAAGTCGGCGTTGCTCTTACCTTGGTCTCCGTCTTCTACTACACCAGGCCTCTGTACGACGGCGTCGGAGGGGCTGCCATGTGGGCCATCATGACCGTCGTCGTCATTTTCGAGTACACTGTTGGTAAGTCGCACCTAGTAGAATTACAAAACGGATCAGCTGCAATCGCATGTCTTCAGCATGCATGTATTCACGTACTCTTGGTTTGGTCGCTGATTTTATTTGTGTATGGACGTGTAGGCGGCAGCGTGTACAAAGGGTTCAACAGGGCCGTGGCGACGGCGAGCGCCGGCGTGCTCGCGCTGGGCGTGAACTGGGTGGCGAGCAAGTCCGGCGATAAGCTCGAGCCGGTCATCACCTGTGGCTCCCTCTTTCTGCTTGGTACGTACTATAAACCTTCGTGCGCACTCGTAAATCGGCCACGCTTTCTGCCACAGGTACTAATAATTATCTATGTGTGCGCGTGCAGCTGCGGCAGCCACCTTCTCGCGGTTCATACCGACGGTGAAGGCCCGGTTCGACTACGGCGTGACCATCTTCATCCTGACATACAGCCTGGTGGCCGTGTCGGGGTACCGCGTCGACGAGCTGGTGGCGCTGGCGCAGCAGCGGCTTCTCACCATAGCCATCGGAATCTTCATCTGCCTCGCCGTCTGCGTGCTCATCTGGCCCGTGTGGGCTGGCCAGGAGCTGCACCAGCTCACGGTGCGCAACATGGAGAAGCTCGCGGCCGCCGTGGAGGGCTGCGTCGAGGACTACTTCGCCGAGGAGGGCGCGAAGAGTGCGCAGGCCAAGTCGGACGGCTACAAGTGCGTGCTCAACTCCAAGGCGTCCGAGGACTCGCAGGCCAACCTGGCGCGGTGGGAGCCCGCGCACGGCAAGTTCGGCTTCCGCCACCCCTACGCCCAGTACACTAAGCTCGGCGCCGCCATGCGCCACTGCGCGTACTGCGTGGAGACCCTCAACAGCTGCGTCGGCGCCGAGGTCCAGGCCCCCGAGAGCGTCAAGCGGCTCCTCGCCGATGTGTGCACGAGGCTGGGCGCGCAGTGCGGGCGGGTTCTGAGGGAGGCGTCCAGCTCCGTCGCCACGATGACGACCTCCCCGGCGCTGGACTTCGCCGTGGCAGACATGAACACGGCCGTGCACGAGCTGCAGGGCGACATGCGGGAGCTCCCGTTTACCCTGGCCGGGGGGCCGGGGGAGGCGTCACTGATCGACGCCATGCCGCTCTTCACTGTGGCGTCGCTGCTGACGGAGATATCGACGAGGATCGAGAGCGTGGTCGACGCCGTGGACACGATGGCCAGCCTCGCCAGCTTCAAGCAGGCGGACGATGATGACGACAAAAGGGGGGATGCCGAGCTGAAAACGAAAGTACATCCATTGAACGAGACAGACTCCGATGAGCCACCTGAAGAAAACAAAACAACCAAACTTTCTGAACAGGTTTAAAACGAGCGTCTATGAAAGAGCTCCGGAGCAGCTGGACTTATCGAACTGGGCGAGTAGCCGAGTATGATCAGATTTAACCTGACAATACCATCGAATTAGTTATATCCTAGTAACTACATTCTTGTCTATAGCGTTGGTTATTATTTTCCGCGGACAGAAGATGATGCATAAACTTCTGACCCGCGGCGTTCAGGTCAGAATAAAAACCGGCTTATGATCATCGGAGAGTAGACCGGCATCCATCATCTTGTACCTGTGCATACATATATGTTTGACACGATCATACAAACTGATGAAATGACACTAGTTTTCCTCATTTCAGAATATGAAATGACACTAGTTGCTAGTAGCACGTACCCGTGTGCGTACCACACTTGTACAAACCGACGGAAGAGGCGGCTGAGCACAAAGTGAATCAGGCCATGAGCTTTGCAGGACAGGCTAAAATAAGCCAATCCTATAGACACGGCGCCATTCTCCCAGCGGTCACTCTCCGTGCTTTTCCCCTAGTCGATGCCATGTTTCTATTTCTCTGGTGCAGTCTGTTGCATTACAGCAGCGCGGCGCACTAGAGGATCGTGCGCGTTGCATTGCCCCGGTTCCGATCGTATCGCCTCGAGAAAGAGGTTTTATAATCTGGCCGGGAAAGGCGTCGTCCTTGTCCGGCCGACGGCGGCGCGCGGCGTGATGCGGTGCAACTCAAACCCATCGAGCTCGATGGCGGAGCGCGGAAAGGAGTCTCGTATCGTACCTGCTGCCGAGGTTAGGACGACGGTGGCCATGACTGAGATTCGGCCCAGCTCCTTCCTAGTGGAGGACAAACACAGCTGCACTGAGGTACTGGGAGATGGGAGAGAAGACCCCCTGATGGCGGGGTAGATGACGCTTCATGCATATCTGAAATGCAATGGCGGACCGCTGGATCAGTCGGTTGATATCATCATCTTCGAGCTGAGCGATAGCCACGGGATAATGTTTCGGTGGCGGTAATGCGCATGGAAACAGCGTTATCTCCGTAGTTAGCCGTGGCTGAATAATATCTCGTGAGATATTGCGATCTTCGGATTTCAGTAGCCCCCATGCACTGCAGGTGCTCTGACCAACATGCTAAAGGTATGCAGCCGCGAGTAGCACTCACAACTCTTTATAGGTCAACTTGGTAGTATGTAATTTAGGGTTCCTTTGATTCAAAGGATTTGCATAGGAATTTTGAAGGATTAGAATCCTTAGAAAATTTTCCTATATTGGTTGTTTGATTCATAGGATTGAATCCTATAAGATTTTTTCCTAAGGAATTTTTTGTACTACTTCCCATAGGATTTCTAGCATCCAGTCAAACCTCTTTGAAAGAATCCTTCGTTTTTCCTATGATGCAATCAAACAACCTAAAATCCTATAGGATTGAGATGAGCATGACATTTTAATCCTATGTTTTTCCTATTCCCATGTTTTTACAATCCTGCGAATCAAAGAGGCCCTTATGCTTTAGTGAAATAAGCATTTTTTCCGTATGGGAAGCAATAGCCGACGCCTTTCAGTTTCGTGTGGAAAAACTTTCATGGTTGCATTTGAAGACAATTGCTCCTTCATGGCTCTGCGCCGGCTTCCACACACGTCACCAAACTGACCGGGCAGACGGCCCGATTAGAGCCCGGTCACAAAAATGTAACCTGGCCAGGCTTCCCAAACCAGCGCGGATGTCTGGGCTGACTGGCATCCCTCAAACCCAGCTCAAATTTAGGACGGATATAAAGAGTTTTGGACGCGTCCGTCACATCAGCCCGGACCACTATGACCGCACAGACCCCACTTTGTCCTCACTAAAAAATCCTCATCTGGAGCAAGCCCTAACTTCACTTCACTCACCGCTCCGCTCGTCCCTTTCCCTCCACTTATCGTCCGTTCCCCTCCCCCGGACTATGTACACAGATGATAGCGTATAACGAACACGTGAGGAGTACAAGAATCAGGATCCGACGGATGATCTTGGTTAGCTGGCGAACAAAGCGGCACAGGTCATCAAAGGTGCAACCATTGCGATGTTTCCATAGTTCCGATGCAGTGAGCGAGAAGATGGAGTTGAGCCCCTTGCGCGCAAAGGTCCACCAGTCTATCGATGAACTCAGTGTCCGAGGTGGGCGGGGTGATCGGCAGTCTACACCAGGATAAGATGTCGTACCAAACATGGTGCGAGAATGAGCTGCCACCAAAGAGATGTTGCATGCTCTGGTTCCTGATCGTAGAGCATGCAGGAGGCCTCATGTGAGATGTTTTGCTACGCGAGCCTGGCTGTGATCCAACAACGATCAAGGAGGGAAAGCCAAATAAAAACCTTAATTAGCAGCAGAGCCCAAGCTAGATTAGCCGCCAGTGAGGATCGAGGATGGAGCGAACGAAGAGCAGCTCGTAGCAGGATTTGGCGTGTGTTGTCCAGAGGAAGACCAGTATCATAAAATAACATTAAATTGGCGTGTACTGGCTAGAGAAAGAGCAGTATCATATTTGTGAATTTTATAAGCAAATATCATATATATTTTTAAACATTATGATTGTTTGTTAAATCGGCGATTTCATAAAATTGGTCATATTTTTTAAATCCAAGAACTTTTTTTAATTCAAGAATGTTATTTTTTGTAAAAGTACATTGTCTTAATTTTTTTTAAATGTAGTCGGTTCTCGGTGAAGCGAACATTAATTGGTTTTCAAAACCTTTTTTTCTTACCGAATGAAATGGCACAAGAATATTTTTTTTCTTAGTGAAAAGGCCCAATCATAGGAGTACTATTGGGGCTCGCCCTCCCATGTGAATTGGCCACAATGTGTCGCTGAAGGCGAGAAACGAACATCTGTGCTTTTCGAGCGCGATTTTATCTCCGAAATCACTAGTTAAAAGTTACCTTTATAAAGGTCACTCCTTACCTTTTCAGACGTCAACAAGTGGCGCTGCGCCACTTGTTGTGACCTAGAAGTTTTTTTTCTCATAGATTCTTCAATTCAAAACGTTTTATCTCTTGAATCATGCGTCCAAAACCCAACCATTTTCACCATTAAATTTCCCTCATCGAGATTTTTGAAACTAGATCCCATACTAATATGTTTCGACGAACTTGATTTTTCAAGAAAAAACCGGATACTGGGATAAAACCGGTAAAAAAGAATGCCGAAAAATCCACAAAAAAATGAAAGACGAAAAAACCACAACAAAAAACGAAGGTCGGAAGCATGGTTATAGTTTTTCACCTTTTCCTCTTTTTCGAGAAGCGCAACTACATTCCTCGTAAAGCAAATCTATGCTTTCCTCAAAGCACAAAAAAAAAATTCTCGGGAGCATAGTTGTTCTTCTCACGGAAGAAAATCTATGCTTCCATGAGAAGCAAATATGTGCTTCTCATGAAAATATTTTTTTTAATTTACAAATAGCACAGTTGTGCTTCTCGCGGAAGCACATTAAATTTTTTTTCGGGAAGCAAAGTTGTGCTTCTTGTGGAAGCAAATTTGTGCTTTCATGAGAACCAAATTTGTGCTTCTTGTTAAAGCACTTATTTCTCCAAGAAGCACAATTATGTTTCTCGCGAAAGAAAAGAAAATATGTGCTTTTCGTGGAAGCACATATTTTTTCTATTTTGGAAAAGCATAACCATGCTTCACAAAAAAATACACAAAAAATTCTCTGAAACCTACGGAAAAATAGGCGAAAACCGAAAAGATGAAAAACCTCGAAAAACAATCTAAATCCAGAAACACATACAAAATAATCCAGATGAAACGCCGAATATACAACACGTGGCGGCAGCTGGGCGCTCCACTTGGCATGCTCCCAAGCCGTAAAAGTGACATTTGCCGGAGGCCCGCAAGGGGTAGAACTTAGTTAGTTGATGTGCTAGATCTCTCTTGATGCGAGATGGAAGCGAAGGCAGGCAGCCTCAAGCGAGCGTATTGTTGGGTCGAGCCAAGTAGCTTTCTACTGGTTTGTTTTTCTTCCCCATTTTCTCATTCATTCATTGTTTATATATATTTGAAGAAAAAATTAAATACATATATTCCAGAACTAAAATGTACTTAAGTTGTTTAAAATCGCGAGGAGTATTGATTTTAAACAATTTTGAATGTTGACTCAATATGAACATTTTGTTAGCACAATTTTAATAAAATGCCGACAACATTCAAAAAAATGTTTGTGATATTGAAAAATGCCCACGCCTTTCCAAAATATCAAATATTTATACAACTAAAAGTATGTTTATGTAATTCAAAAAAATATACCGTTCATAAAAAATGTATGTTATATTTAAAAAAATGTTCGTGTGTTCAAAACTATGTTCGTGATGTTCACGTGTTTCAAAAATATGTTCGTGATGTTTTGTAAAATGTATATAAAATTGAAAAAAGCATCATATCATTTATAAAGATGTTGCAACATATAATTGAAACATGTCAACATATATCAGAAAATGTTCAAAAACATGTATTTGAATGTGTATAAAGAAGTTTTATATGTATATGAAAAATGTACAAACTTTATAAAAAAAGTAGACATCAAAACATATATATGACAACAATTTATTTATCTTAAAAATATTAAACGTGTACAACAAATTGCCCAAGGATTAAAAAATATACAATGTATGCGAGAAAAAGGGAAATACATGTTCAAAAAGGAAAAAGGATTAAAAAACCCAATAAACAAAGAAAACCAGTAGAGAGAAACAGAAAACAAAAACCCAAAAGAGAATTGTCGAAAACCAACACAGAAAACCGAAAGAAAAGATATTGGGAAAAAGGGAAAAGGAAAACAAAAAGGAAAACCCAAGAAACCCAATAAAGAAACACCAAAAAGCGCAATTTGTTTTTTTGAAAACCAACACATAATAACATAGATAAAGAGAGAGAAAAATCGGAGATAAAAATCGCTCCTGCAAGAACCATATATTAGGACAGCCCAATAACACCTGGACGCGAAAATCCTTGAGGCGAGACAGAAGATAGTGTAGCAATAGTTGTTATATAAACCTGGCAGTTCTTTTCATCTAGTTTTCTAGAAAGCTACAAAAGGTCTCACTCCTATTTGGCGCTTATGGCTTATGCGTACACGGTGCACACTCCCCACAAAGTAACGGGCCGGCCCATGTAAACTGCATAACATCTGGGGTTTTCGGTTTTGGGAAACTCCTAGAAGGATTCGGCTATTTGTTTTCTGCTCGTCTAGTCCTTTTAGAGATTTCAATATAAACTACATACAGAAGTAAATAGACATATTTTAGAGTATAGATTCACTCATTTTGTTTCGTATGTAGTCCTTATTGGAATACAAAGACTTATAATTAGGAACGGAGGGAGTATATGTTTGTTTGATCGTTTTTTCTTTTGGTTTTTTCGGATTTCTTTTTCCTTTTACTTTTTATTTTTTTTGCATTTTTTAATTTGCAAACATTTTTGAATCCATAAATGTTTTTCAAATCCATGAATTTTTCTAATTTGTGAACATTTTCAAATTCACAAAGGTTTACTATCCACGAACTTTTTCCAAATTCATGAATGCTTTTCAAATGCGCAAACCTTTTGTTCAAGTTCATGATTTTTTTTAATTTGTTAAAATTTTCAAATGCATGAACTTCTCTCAAACATGAACTTTTCTAATTTGTGAGCATTTTAAAATTCATGAACTTTTTTCGAACTAGCACAGTGGCCCTCGACTGATGCAATTATCAAGCCACCTCAAATTTATGCTTAAAAAATTGTTTTGTGTCACTTGCAAATGACCATAATAATGTCTGTACATTTCATTTTGCAACTAACATTGTAATAGCACGTAAAAATTAGTTTTAGATATGTAGCTACACAGTAGGTTATATGTCATAGTGCATCAGTACATAAACTTAAATGCATATTGTTATATTATTGTTCCATTTTTTATAGAAAAGTTATATTATTGTTCATTAGTAGTGTTAACCATAACAATGGCCACATTATATTAAGGGGTTGTCTAATCAAGACCGACGTCGTCTATGTACATTTATGAAAATATATTTACTGTAGGGCATTAGGTAATATGATATAAGATCCAAACGAACAATACATATAGAAAGTGGGTTGTAGCATGTCAATGGTTGGATTTTTCAATTTATTTTATAGTTTCCACTTTTCAGGTTGATCCTCTTTTTTATAGTTTGTCATGTATTTCCAATGTATAGTACATATTGTATGTTAGATCATGATAACAAACTCGATCCTCGCTTTTCTGGTCGATGCATTTTTAGATGTATAATAGACATGACCTCTTATATCATGAGAACATAGATTTAGATTAAAAAATCAGGTGAAAACACATAAACTTTGCTAATATTTGTCCATCTGCCATAGAACAATATATGATCATCTAATTGATAGACACAAAACATTAGTTGGTAATTTGAGTACAACAAACGATTTCATGGGAAATGGCAACCATACCAAATACTCGCAACTAATATAGGATATTTTAGATCACTACTTTAGTGGTCTAAAAGACCTCACATTAGTTTACAGAGGGAGTAAATGTTCAAGTATTTAATTTTTAATCTTATCTGGCTTTACCTATCTCCTAGTCACTCCTTTCATTCCAAAATATGGATATAGTCTCCAAGGTGTAACTTAAAAAAAACAATTTTTTTAGCCGAAACCGTAGAATGATTGTTCTACAGTATTTTCATTAGTATATTAATAAATATTTACAAATGCAAGTCTATATTAAAGTGTCACCCAATGCCCAGTTCTAGGAAACAATGATTAAATTACAGGTTCTGTTCTATCCAGATGCTCATCTGCTCTGCTTTGACTTGCTTAGCTCTTAATTGGGTAGCCTGCAGTCCCTCTTTCAGATAGTGTTTCCAAGTGTCCAAATGTGGTGCTGCTTCTAAAGATCTTGTCATTCCTAATCATCTAGATGCTCCTGCACCCCATGATTATAATCTCCATAACAATTGCCGAAGGGAGTTTGTCCATTGTAAGAAGAATATCATCATATATAGAGATGCCTCTTTGCTTGGAACGAGTGAGCACGCATAAGCTAGCATGTCAATGCAAATTGACAGTCCCAAAATAGATGTGATATAGTTTCCTCTGTGGCATCTACACATAGAGTGCAGTTGTAGTCCTCCAGGTACATGCTTCTACGTTATAACAGGTTCCTTATATTCACTCTATCATGTAGGAGGAGCCAGAAAAATAGTTTGTGCCTGAGTCTACATGCAGTACTCCAAAGATGTTTGAAGATGTTATGTGTTGTACTAATCTTAGTGATGGCCTTGTACATCTTCATGGAACAATATTTGGGAGCAATCCATACGTAGGTCCATATATCTCTGTCATCCGTTGCATCTCCGCTGATGAGTTCTTGGAGTGCATAGAATTGTATGAATGCTTGGAGAGATAGTGGCCTATGAAATAGCTGGCTGAGCTCTGCATTATCAAGTTCTTTGTGTAGAGTGATTTCTTTGTTGATTGCAAATGAGTGAAGTTTTGGGTACTTGTCATGAAGTGGTTGATCTTGCCAATTATCATACCAGAAGAGAATAGAATATCCTCTACCAGCTTTGCACACAGCCTGTTGTTTAAATGATGGAAGGAGTTTAAGGATTGTCTTCCACTAGAATGAGCCAACCATTTTGTCACCTGGCACACTATCATGGTAATGTGCCTCCCAAATAATGTTAATCCATGGAGTATCAACCTTATTAAAGAATTTGTGAAGGAATTTCATGGGTAAAGCTTGATTGTGGGCATGGATATCTGCTACTTCTTGAGCTTGCACTGGTTTTTCCCTTGAAGAGGAAATGGTGATGCAGCAAAGTAGAGATAAGTATTTTCCTCATTTTGAGAACCAAGGTATCAATCCAGTAGGGGACAACACACAAATCACCGAATACCTGCACAAACAATCAAACAACTTGCACCCAACACGATAAAGGGGTTGTCAATCCCTTCACGGTTACTTGCAAAAGTGAGATGTGATAGAGATAGATAAATGATAAAGTAAATATTTTTGGTATTTTTGGTTTATAGATCGGAAAGTAAAAGATTGCAAAATAGTAGATTAGGAACTTATATGATGGAAAATAGACCCGGGGGCCATAGGTTTCACTAGAGGCTTCTCTCAAGATAGAAAATAATACGGTGGGTGAACAAATTACTGCCGGGCAATTGATAGAAAAGCGCAAAGTTATGACGATATCTAAGGCAATGATCATGAATATAGGCATCACGTGAGTGTCAAGTAGACCGAAACGATTCTGCATCTACTACTATTACTCCACACATCGACCGCTATCCTGCATGCATCTAGAGTATTAAGTTCATAAAGAACGGAGTAACACATTAAGTAAGATGACATTAACTCAAGCAATATGATGAAAACCCCATCTTTTTATCCTCAATGGTAACAATACAATACGTGCCTTACTGGACACCGCAAGATTGAACCCAAAGCTAAGCACTTCTCCCATTGCAAGAAAAACCAATCTAGTTGGCCAAACCAAACCGATAGTTTGAAGAGAATTACAAAGATATCAAATCATGCATAAAAAAATTCAAATAAGATTCAAATAATATTCATAGATAAGCTGATCATAAATCCAAAATTCATCGGATCTCGGCAAACACACCGCAAAAAAGTATTACATCGAATAGATCTCCAAGAACATCGAGGAGAACATGGTATTGAGAATCAAAGAGAGAGAATAAGCCATCTAGCTACTAGCTATGGACCCGTAGGTCTGTGGTAAACTACTCACGCTTCATCGGAAGGGCAATAGAGTAGATGTAGAAACCCTCCGTGATTGAATCCCACTCCGCCAGGGTGCCGAAAAAAGTCCCTAGATGGGATCTCACAGGTACAGAAGGTTGCGGCGGTGGAAAAGTGTTTTCGTGGATACCTCTGGTGGTTTGGGGATATTTGGGAATATATAGGCGAAAGAATTAGGTCAGGAGGTGCACGAGGGGCCCACAAGGGTGGGGGCGCGCCCTACCCCCCTGGGCGCGCCCTTCGTCCTTGTGGCCGCCTCGTGGCTCCTCCGACTTCATCTCCAAGTCTCCTTGTTGTCTTCTGGTCCAAGAAATATAATCACGAAGGTTTTATTCCGTTTGAGCTCCTTTGGTATTCCTTTTCTGTGAAACTCTAAAACAGGGAAAAACAGGAACTTTCACTGGGCTCTAGGTTAATAGGTTGGTCCCAAAAATAATATAAAACATCATATTAATGCATATAAAACATCCAAAGCATAGAATATAATAGCATGGAACAATCAAAAATTATAGATACGTTGGAGACGTATCATTATCCAGCACACCAAGCCTACCACGAGTTTTAGGCCTGCACACCTAGGTAAAATCATGTGTTCATGTTTGATAACCCACAAGTATAGGGGATTGTTTGTAGCCTTCTTTGATAAATAAGAGTGTCGAACCCAACGAGGAGCTAAAGGCAGAACAAATATTCCCAGAAGTTCTATCGACCACCGATACAACTCTAGGCACACTTGACGTTTGCTTTTACCGTAAACAAGTATGAAACTTTGTAGGTGTGATGCTAGAACTACTTTGCAAGAATAAAACTAGAAGTACGTTGCAAGATAATAAAATTTAGGTGTTTAGAAAGGTTTGTGTCAACAAGAAAGTTATTTGTCCCTAGGCAATCGATAACAAGTACCGGTAATCATTCTTGTAATTTTATATGAGGGAGAGGCATGAGCTAACATACTTTCTCTACTTGGATCATATGCACTTATGATTGGACCCCTAGCAAGCATACGCAACTACTAAAGATCATTAAGTTCGTGAAACCCAACCATAGCATTAAGTATCAAGTCCTCTTTACTCCCATACGGCATACCCCACTTACTCGGATTTAAGCTTCTGTCACTCTCGCAACCTACCATAAGTGAACCATGAACATATTGCAACACCCTACAGTGGGGGCCCCTCATGTTTTCGCGAGAACGGAGGGCACCGTAGGACAACACCATAAATAAAAATATACAATCATACTAACCAAGATCAGGATTAACCCACATGACAAAACGGATCTACTCAAACATCATCGGATAACCATAGATCATTGGGAAATAATATATGGAGTTGAGAACCATGTTTAAGTAGAGATTACACCGGGGAGAAGGGGTGTTACACCGCTGCATAGAGGGGGAGAAAGTTGGTGTTGACGGTAGCAAGATTGTTGATGTAGATCGCCGTCCCGATCGTTGCCCCGGTGGCACTCCGGCTCCATTGGAAGCGAGGGGAAGAGAGCCCCCCCTCCTTCTTCTTCTTCCTTTGCCTCCCCCCTAGATGGGAGGAGAGTTCCCTCTCTGGTACATGATCTCCATGGAGGCGGAGGGGCGGGAGCCCCTCCGAGATTGGATCTCCCTCTCTGTTCTCTTCTGTTTCGCGTTCTCATGATCTGGCCGAAAAATGTTTCTTATATTCCGGGAGATCCGTAATTCCGATTGCGCTAAGATTGTAACACGATTTTTTTCTGGATATAAGCTTCCTTGCGCCCAAGGTAGAGCTCCAACCGATGTCCGAGGAGGGCACAACCCACCACCATGCGCCAGGGGCCTCTAGCGCGCCCTGGTGTCTTGTGGGCTGTGTGGGCCTCCGTTTGCAGTGATTCCAACTCCCCAAAATCACATATATTCCAAAATAATTCTTCGTGAAATTTTATTGCATTTGGACTTCGTTTGATATGGATATTCTGTGATACAAAAAACATGCAGAAAACAGGAACTGGCACTGGGCACTGGATCAATAGGTTAGTCCAATAAATCATATAAAGAATTGCAAAAAATGTATAAAAGTTGTATAATATTGGCATGAAACAATCAAAAATTATAGATACGACAGAAACGTATCAGCATCCCCAAGCTTAATTCATGCTCGTCCTCGAGTAGGTATGATAAAAAGATAATTTTTGATATGGAATGCTACCTAACATAAACTTGATCATATATCTAATCATGGCATGAATATTAAGACATAAGTGATTAAAAGCAATAGTCTATAATTTGACGTAAAGACATCAATACTCAGGCATCCCAACAAACAATCATGTCTTTCAAAATATGAACGCTAAAGAAAGTTATCCCTACAAAATCATATAATCTTGTCATACCCTGTCTTCTTAACACAAAGTATTTATCATGCACAACCCCGATGGCAAGCCGAGCAATTGGTTCATACTTTTTAACGCGCTTCAAAATTTTCAACCCTCACACAATACATGAGTGCAAGCCATGGATATAGCACTATAGGTGGAATAGAGTATGATGATAGGGGTAAATATAAAGAAGACAAAAAGTAAGAAAGTCTCACACCGATGCGACTAACCAATGGGCTACGGAGATGCCCATCAATCGATATCAATGCGAGGAGTAGGATTGCCATGCAACAAATGCACGAAGAGCTATAAGTGTATGAAAGCTTAATATGAAAACTTAGGTGTGCATCTAATCCTATAATGAAAAATTCCCACTAGTATATGAAAGTGACAACATAGGAGACTCTCCAAATGAAAAACATGGTGCTACTTTGAAGCACAAGTGTGGTAAAGGATACTAACAATGCCCCTTCTCTCTGTTTATTTATTATTTTTTTCGTTTTCTTTTTCTTTTTTTCTTTCTTTCTTTTATTTCTTTTCTCCTTTTCTTTCTTTTTTTCTTTCTTTTTTTCTTTCTTTCTTTTTTTCTTTCTTTTTTTCTTTCTTTCTTTTATTTCTTTTCTCCTAATGGCACAGTAGTATCAAGCATAGAAGTAGTTTCATCATAAGTATCATGCATAGCAGAAGTGGCATCATCAATAACATGCGACATATCAGAATTCATAGCAGTAGCAGGTTTAGGTGTCGCAAGCTTACTCAAAACGGAAGGGGAATCTAGTGCAGAGCTAGATGGCAGTTCCTTACCTGACCACGTAGTTGAGGGAAAATGTTAGTTCTTTCGTCTTTCAAGTTCCTCATAATGATCAGCAGATATAAATCCCATGTGACTCAAAGAATAGAGCTATGCTCCCCGGCAACGGCGCCAGAAAATAGTCTTGATAACCCACAAGTATAGGGGATCGCAACAGTTTTCGAGGGTAGAGTATTCAACCCAAATTTATTGATTCTACACAAGGGAGCCAAAGAATATTCTCAAGTATTAGCAGTTGAGTTGTCAATTCAACCACACCTGGATAACTTAGTATCTGCAGCAAAGTATTTAGTAGCAAAGTAGTATGGAAGTAACGGTAATAGTAGCAAAAATAATGATAGCAGTTTTGTAGTAGTTGTAACAGTAGCAACGGAAAAGTAAATAAGCGAAGAACAATATGTGAAAAGCTCGTAGGCAATGGATTAGTGATGGATAATTATGCCGAATGCGATTCCTCATGTAATAGCTATAACATAGGGTGACACAGAACTAGCTCCAATTCATCAATGTAATGTAGGCATGTATTCCGTAAATAGTCATACGTGCTTATAGAAAAGAACTTGCATGACATCTTTTGTCCTACCCACCCGTTGCAGCAGGGTCCTAGTGGAAACTAAGGGATATTAAGGCCTCCTTTTAGTAGAGAACCGGACCAAAGCATTAACACATAGTGAATACATGAACTCCTCAAACTACGGTCATCACCGAGAAGTGTCCCGATTATTGTCACTTCGGGGTTGTCGGATCATAACACATAATAGGTGACTATAGACTTGCAAGATAGGATCAAGAACACACGTATATTCATGAAAACATAATAGGTTCAGATCTGAAATCATGGCACTCGGGCCCTAGTGACAAGCATTAAGCATAGCAAAGTCATAGCAACATCAATCTCAGAACATAGTGGATACTAGGGATCAAACCCTAACAAAACTAACTTGATTACATGGTAAATCTCATCCAACCCATCACCGTCCAGCAAGCCTATGATGGAATTACTCATGCAAGGCGGTGAGCATCATGAAATTGGTGATGGAGGATGGTTGATGATGATGACAGCGATGAATCCCCCTCTCCGGAGCCCCGAACGGACTCCACATCAGCCCTCCCGAGAGAGATTAGGGCTTGGCGGCGGCTCCGTATCGTAAAACATGATGAAACTTTCTCTCTGATTTTTCTCTCCGCGAAACGGAATATATAGAGTTGGAGTTGAGGTCGGTAGAGCTTTAGGGGGCCCACGAGACAGGGGGCGCGCCCAGAGGGAGGGGGCACGCCCCCACCCTCGCGGACAGGGTGTGGGCCCCCTGGCCTTGATTCTTTCGCCAGTATTTTTTATATTTTCCAAAAGTTATCTCCATGGATTTTCAGGTCATTCCGAGAACTTTTGTTTTCTGCACAATAAACAACACCATGGCAGTTTTGCTGAAAACACGTCAGTCCGGGTTAGTTTCATTCAAATCATGCAAGTTAGAGTCCAAAACAAGGGCAAAAGTGTTTGGAAAAGTAGATACGTTGGAGACGTATCACACATAAATGCACTGAAAACTCAGTTAATTCCTAAAAATGTCCAAACAACCCCGAAAAATCACAAAAAATAACACAACACTCCTATTGTTCTATGTTGACACGAGAAACTTTTTGAAAGCAATAAGAGGCATTGGATATTGTTTCGTCCCCAAAGGTGGGGCGTTCCCTACCGAAACCATCATGCTTGTTGTGAGAAGCTCTGGTTTGTGAGAAGCATATACCCAAACCTGCCCCAAATGGGATAAAAATTTTACCACGGCATGTTGATGCCGCTCCATGATAGCATGCCAAGTTTCATGAATTTCAGACGAGTTTTGGATTTACTAGAAGTTAAAAACCAGGCATCTCAATGTTTTGCCGGCAATCAACGGTTCCCTGGTGTTTGAAATTCATTCCCATTTCTTGCATGGGTCCTAGACATGCACCCAAGGACACAGATTTGATTTTTCAACCAATTATATGCACTAGAGCATGTGCATGTAGTTCAAATTTGAATTATGCACATAAATGCATTGAAAACTCAGTTAATGCATAAAAGTGTCCAAACAAACCCCGAAAAATCATAAAAAATAACACCACACTCCTGTTGTTCTATGTTGACACGAGAAAAAATTTGTAAGCAGTAAGAGGTAATGGATATCGTTTCGTCCCCAAAGGTGGGGCGTTCCCTACCGAAACCATCATGCTTGTTGTGAGAAGCTCTGGTTTGTGAGAAGCATATACCCAAACCTGTCCCAAATGGGACAAAAAATTTACCAAGGCATGTTGATGCCGCTCCATGATAGCATGCCAAGCTTCATGAATTTCTAATGAGTTTTGGATTTACTAGAATTTAAAAACCAGGCATCTCAATGTTTTGCCGGTAATCAACGGTGCCCTGGTGTTTCAAATTCATTCCCATTCATGGGACCTAGGCATGCACCCAACGACAAAGATTTGATTTTTCAACCAATTTACATGCACTGGAGCATGTGCATGTAGTTCAAATTTGAATTATGCACATAAATGAAAACTCACTTAATGCATAAAAATGTCCAAATGAACCCCGAAAAATCACAAAAAATAACACAACACTCCTGTTGTTCTATGTTGACACGAGAATTTTTTTGAAATGTAGTCCAAATTTGAATTATGTACATAAATGCATTAAAAACTCACTTAATGCATAAAAATGTCCAAACGAACCCTGAATAATTCCAATTCTTTTATGATCACTGTAGATAAAAGGTCTAGCAATTCAAACACCATCCATGGCCGTTGTGACCCCATTATGTAATTCAAATCAAGACGAAAAATCAAGTAGATGCCACATAGTTTATTATAACCAACCGTGTGAGTTGCAGCGCAAAATATCTTCGGACCGTGTCTGATGACACTTTGCACGCCATTTTTTTGGCTGAAGCGATTCCAAATTTTTGGCTTCCGTGGAAATATCTACCTCCCCGCCCCCACCCCCTTACCAAAAGCCAAATTTCCCCTTTTTGCCTTCCTTTCCAAGTTGAAACCTTCACTCCTTGCTTGCAGCACCGCCGCCTCCTCGCTGGCGACCCTCCTTCATGCTGCTCGGCCTCGCCTATCCAGGTAGGTAATCCACACCCGACCCCCATCCTCCTCCTCCTTCCACATCCCACATGCCCCGAGCGCCGGCGCGAGCACGACACCTTCCACCCAAATCACCGACCTCTCCACCAAATAAGCGCCAGCCTAAGCCATGGTGCATGCAGTATAGCTAGGACCTCAAGGAGCATTTGGCAGCGGAGAAGCAAATCGCGGCTGCACGCGCGGATGAGGTCGCGATGGCTGCCATTCGTGCCGACCCCCAGATCTGGGAGGAGCACCTCGCCGTCGAGGCCACCGTTGACGCCTCGCGCGCCGACGCCATGACGCGGTTGGCTGCTTTAAACGAAAGTTCATGGCGTTTTCTCAAGGCCACCGCCGGTGCCTTCGACGAAGACTACGAGGTGTTTTCTTGGCGTGCATGTGCTTACCTCGTCTCGAGAGCCAGCAGGTTGGTGCCCGGAGCGGCTCAGGCAACTCACCACTACAACGAGGGCACCCACGATGCGGAGGCCTCGCCCTCTTCCATGTCCAAGGAGCCAATCGTCATCGATATCTTTGACAATGAGGAGTAGCTTGTCTTATTAGCTCACTATAAGGACCCATGTTCATTTTGCTAGCTACTGCTTTTCCTTGGTTCAATTCTGCAAATGTGATGTTCAATTCTTCAGGGTGCAATATTTCCAAGTTGTTAAGCATGCTTGGTTTGGTTAACTGTCTGATCTTCTATTAGGAGTATGTTATATTGTTCAATTGGTGTTTAGTTAACTGCTTGGTTCATTTGTTGTGGCTTGGTTCACTTGTTGTGGTGTTTAGTTAACTGCTTCGTTCAGTTCTGCAATGCGATGTTCAATTATTGTGGCTGCATTCTGTTATTGTATATCATGTGAGGAATAAATCGAATTTGGATGTACTAAATACATGAGAAACAAATATAATTGCTATATTTCCAAGTTGTTAAGCATGCTTGGTTTGGTTAACTGTCTGATCTTCTATTAGGAGTATGTTATATTATGCAATGTGGTGCTCAATTAATGTTTGGTTCATTTTTTGTGGTGTTTAGTTAACTGCTTGGTTCAATTCTGCAATGCGATGTTTAATTATTGTGGCTGCATTCTGTTATTGTATACCATGTGAGGAATAAATCAAATTCGGTTGTACTAAATACATGAGAAACTAATACAATTGCTATATTTCCAAGTCTTTAAGCATGCTTGGTTTGGTTAACTATCTGATCTTCTATTAGGAGTATGTTATATTGTGCAATGTGGTGCTTAGTTAACGTTTGGTTCATTTGTTGTGGTGTTTAGTTAACTGCTTGGTTCAATTCTGCAATGCAATGTTTAATTGTTGTGGCTGCATTCTGTTATTGTATACCATGTGAGGAATAAATCAAATTTGGCTGCACTTAATACATGAGAAACATATACAAGTGCTATATTTCCTAGTTCTCAATCAGTCTTGGGTTGGATAAATGGGTTTTCCATGTGTCTTGAATTAATCTGATGAATCTGCAATGTGCTTTCTTTTCATCAACATATTTTACTGATAGCATGTGAACCCTTACTTAACCTCATGACTAACTACCTTATATGTGTTGCAGGGAAACAATGGGAAGCACTGATGTTTACAAGATGATACTAACTATTATACCTTGCCTTTTTTATTCCTTTACCCTGTTTCCAATATAGAGAAGATATTTATGCACATCCTTGTTTTCAGGGTTCACTGATGATTACCTCTCAAACCACCTCTGTGGTCAGGAGGCTAGGAAAGTTTTCATACAACACCCACGGTTCAATATTGAAGTGTTCCTGAAGAGGTCAAAGGATGGACAACCAATCATCCACAGGCACTGGCCTAAAGTTGCAAAGACCTTCAACATGAATGAAGGCTCAATATTCGCCTTCCGCTTCAGTAGTTTTCCAGATGAGATGCATCTCTCTATGTGCCGTCTATGATGCTAATTTTGAAAGGTTCTAGATGTTGCATGTCAAACTTGCTGCTGGTACAGTTGTGTAATGGGGTAACTGAGTGCTGAAGCTATATCATGTTGTACTCCGATGTATTTCAATTATGAAATCCTGCTTCCTTAATATGGAAATGGAATATATTATGTGCTTAATATGAATGTTAATTAGATTAGTAAATGGATTATCAATAATAGGGCAATTAGCCCGCTAATTGGCCAATTAGCTTGCTAATTGGGTTTTCCTACTGCAAAAAGTTAATGAGAAAACACCGTGGGCGATGACCTCGGGCAACGCGCACAATTTCTAGTAATAAACCGTGTTGGATCAATGAACAATCACACACGGCATTCTCTTCAAAACTGTTTGCGTTATGCCACCTTGTGCAAACGTTTTCCTTGTAGTGACTGTGTGGGATGTATATACGAACGGATATGTTTAGTGGTGACTAACTATGTGGGATGTACTTACGACCGGAAATGATTTTGCCTGTATAATTGTATTTTTTTGAGCACTATTGTACATATTTCTGTATTTGAGTGCTCGTCGGTCGCACACGACCTCATTTTGCCGAGGGTGTGTGCCAGGAGGGCATATTCCCAACGGTTTCTGGGTCGTGTGGGAAGGACCCCCCTATCGCCCACACTCACTTGGCGACGGTTCCGAATGCCATCGCAGAAAGGGGTTAAAAACCGTTTGTTTAGGATCAACGCGTACCAGTGTTACATCATATGGATCTCCAAGAGACCATTGTATTGAGAATTCAGCGAGAGAGAGGAAGCCATCTAGCTACTAACTACGGACCCGAAGGTCTACAAAGAACTACTCACGCATCATCGGAGAGGCACCAATGGAGGTGGTGAACCCCATCTGAGATGGTGTCTAGATTGGATCTGGTGGTTCTGGACTCTGCGGCGGCTGGAATTGATTTTCGTTGACTCCCCTTGGGTTTCTGGAATATTGGAGTATTTATAGAGCAAAGAGGTGGTCCGGGGGGCACCCGATGTGGGCACAACCCACCAAGGCGCGCCCTGGTTGGTTTTGCTCTCCTCGGAGCACCCCTAGGCACAGCCTTGGCCCATTAGGTGTCTTCTGGTCCTAAAAAATCTTTGTAAAGTTTCGCTGCATTTGGACTCCGTTTGGTATTGATTTCCTGCGATGTAAAAAACATGCAGAAAACAACAACTGGCACTTGGCACTATGTCAATAGGTTAGTACCAAAAAATTATATAAAATGATTATAAAACATCCAAGATTGATAATATAACAACATGGAACAATAAAAATTATAGATACATTGGAGATGTATCAACTACCGCTAGGGGTAGTGGTACTACCGCTAAGGGTAGCGGTACTACTGCTTGCGAGCGGTACTAAAAAAATACATCCGTGCCTACCACCGCTGGACTTAATACGAGATTTTGGTCCAGAGCGTAAGTAGTCATGGTTGTAGCCGCGGTAGTACTACTCTGGAGCGGTAGTAAAAAATTACATCCTCTCCAAGCAGTAGTAGCTGCAATAGTACCGCCGCAGCCTTTTAAGGACACTAAGACTGTCACAACTTTTGCAAACGGACTCCGAATTCAACGAAACCAAGTTTGTTGGAAATCTAACGACATGGGCTAACACAATATTGAAAGAAATTACAATAATAAGAAAATGAGAAAAGGCCCATAAGAAAATGGTGAGGACCCTTCCTCGAATAAGACAAGTAAAACCTCCAACACCAAAAACGCAATAGAGGAAGCATATGAAATCCGTTTTCGATGTACTAGAGCTTGTCACGAAAATAACCACAAGATCTAAAACCTCAAAAATAGAAAGCACAAATAAGAATCAAGAAAGATGATGCAAGGATGCAATGGTTTGAGCTCTCAACGAATGATACGATCAAGCTACTCACTTGAGAGCCCCCTTGATAGTACGGCTATCGATCGTATAACCCGGCCTCCAAACTATCACCATGTGACCGGTAAAATAGAAAACCTATCAAGGGAAAACCTTTGCCTTGCATGAAGTCCACTTGAGCTAGATGATGACGATCTTGACTCCCTCAAGTTGGACCACCTTTCTTGATTGCGTTCGCTCGATGAAGACTAGTTGATTGCTCCCCCATACTCCACTATGGGTGAGCCACTCTTTGGCACATATTCACAAGTCCATTAGCACCACAATGGATGGCAAGCTTCAAGGATGATGTCTTCGTGATGCTCCACTTGAACTTGCACACCGCAATCTTGATGACGATCACCACTTGATGTCATCCTCCATGGGTTGTATGAGATCTTCCTATTGATGTAAACCCATGGAAACAAACCTAACCCCACATAGAACTCACAAGTAGATCATGGGTTAGTACACAAAGTGTAATGGACAATGCTTACCATACCATGGGATCACTTGACCCCTCTCGGTACATCTTCTATGCCTTGTGAGTTGATCAACTTGATTCACTATTGACTTAGTCTTGATCAACCTTGAACCTTTCCAACTCTCTTCATTTGGATGATGCCTTGAAGGTAAGCATGAATGATCACACAATCTTCTTCTTCAAGACATGCTTGCAATAAGCTCAACTCTCACATGACCAATCTTTGGATAATTCCTTAATAGCACCTTGGTCAACACATAAACTCCTTGAAACCAACACATGGACTTAAAGAAATGCCTATGGACAAATCCTTCAAATATAACTCAATGCAACCATTAGTCCATAGAGAATGTCATCAATTACCAAAACCACACATGGGGCACCGCATGTCCTTTCACCATCGCTCCAAGACGCCTAGCCTAGGACCACTACCTAAAGATATGACGGATTTAGCACCGACATTGGTGGCCTGTACAGGTCTCACTAGGTGATCGCCACGGTTTCATGGCAGTCAAAACACTACTAGGAAAACAGTTTTTAACGATGGTATATGTGGTCGTTAAAAGTCAGATCGTGGTCGTTAAAGGTCATTAATGACTGATACGTCTCCAACGATCTACTTTTTCTCACGATTTCCTCTTGTTTTGGACTCTAATTTGCATGATTTGAATGAAACTAACCCCAGACTGACACTGTTTTCAGCAGAACTACCATGGTGTTGTTTTTGTGCAGAAATGAAAGCTCTCGGAATGGAACGAAACTTTGCGAGGATTTTTTATATCAATACTAAGATTTTTTGGAGCCAAGACCCACCAGAGAGGGGCCCCTGGGTGGGCACAAGCCACCAGGGCGCGCCCCCCTCTCTTGGCGCACCCAGGTGGGTTGTACCCACCTAGTGGACCCGCTGACGACCCCCTGATACCATAGCTTGTTTTATCAGTATTTCAATCTGTACTAACTTTACAGTAAATAACCTCCATCTCAAAATGTAAATGAAGCCTACAAAAACGTCTTATATTTTGAGATGGAGGTAGTACCTACGACTTCTGGATGTTTTGGTGCTTAACCTTGTAGCTGTGAATTCACATTATTCCAAAAACAAAATCATGGAGAAAGAATTATCGCGATCCATGAGTCGGAGCCGCCGCCAAGCACTGTTCTTTCTCGGGAGGGCAGATCTGGAGTCCGTTTGGGGCTCCGGAGAGGGGGATCTTTGTTCTTCGTCATCACCAACCCATCTCCATCGTCAATTCCATGATGCTCCCCACTTGGAGTGAGTAATTCCTTCGTAGGCTCGCTGGTCAGTGAGGAGTTGGATGAGATTCATCATGTAATCAAGTTTGTTTTGTTAGGGCCCAATCCTTATTATCCACTATGTTCTTAGATTGATGTTGCTATGACTTTGCTATGATTAATGCTTGTCACTTTGGGCCCGGGTGCCATGAACTCGGATCTGAACCGTTTATGAGTTCATCATTATATCCATGTTTTAGATCCGATCTTGCAAGTTATAGTCACCTACTACATGTTATGATCCGGCAACCCCGGAGTGACAACAACTGGGCCCACTCCCGGTGATGACCGTAGTTTGAGGAGTTCATGTATTCACTGTGTGTTAATGCTTTGTTCCGGTTCTCTATTAAAAGGAGGCCTTAATATCCCTTAGTTTCCAATATGGACCCCGCTGCCACGGGAGGGTAGGACAAAAGATGTCATGCAAGTTCTTTTAATAAACCACGTATGAATATTTATGGAATACATGCCTACGTTATATCGATGAACAGGAGCTAGTGTCGTATCGCCCTAGGTTATAACTGTCACATGATGAATATCATCCAACAAGTCACTGATCCAATGCCTATGAATTTATCCTTATTGATCTTGCTGTGTTACTATTGCTATCATCACTGTTACACTTGCTACAAATTACTGCTATCAATGTTACTGTTACTATTGTTGTTGTCACTACTATCAAACTACTTTGCTACTGATCACTTTGCTGTAGATAATTATTCTCCAGGTGTGGTTGAATTGACAACTCAGCTGCTAATACCTTCAAATATTCTTTGGCTCCCCTTGCACTACTAGGGAAAACCCTAGTAGTAGCGCGGGTTTTGAGGCCATCAGCAGCGTGGGCAGCCGCGCTGCTACTACGGCGCTACAGCTAACTGTTAGTAGTAGCGTGATCTGTACCCACGCTACTACTATTGACTATATCAGCAGCGCTTTTCTAGAACGCGGTACTATTAGTTAGCTGTAGCGCTTTCCTAGCCCCACGCTACTGCTATATCTTTCATCATCCCCCCCCCCGCTTCCTACCTTGTTTCAGTTTCAATAATCTGCAATTTCCAGATACTAGGTACTACTAGATATCAATTTCATAAAGCATTATAGGTATTAGGTAGTACTCCCTCTGTTCCAAATTACTCGTCGTGGTTTTAGTTCAAATTTGAACCAAAACCACGACGAGTAATTTGGTACAGAGGGAGTACTAGATAATAATTTCATATATAGTCAACATGCATCCTCAAGCAGTACTAGGTGATATCGACGACGATCATCATATGTAGTTCTAGATGATATCGACGACGATCATCATATGTAGTTCTAGATGATATCGACGATGATCATCATATGTAGTTCTAGACGATATAGCCACACACACACACATATGTAGTTCTAGATGATATCGACGACAATCATCATCCGCAAGCCTGGGCGGTGGGTGTTCCTGATAGTAATTAGGATGGCCTGTCCAACACGAAGATTCTTGCCAACGAGGAATCTCTTCCACCGAACCGAGTTTAAGTGTGTGCGACCGCCCATGTCCATGCGATAAGTACAGGTGGTGACGGAGCCCCTTGCGGTAAGGCATAGTCCAGCTGAGCCTTCTTCATCAGGCTTGATACCACAACTCATAGATAGGCTCTTTGGCAATTTCTGAATAAGAAAAACATATCAATTAATAAATAGCCTCGCACATACTTTTGCCAATATATTTCTATTGAGTATAGATTTCTACACTATCAAAAGACATAGTACTACACATTTGTACTAAGCATGAATTCTACTAATAAGTATATATGGATTATCTACACTATTAATAGTTCCTTGGATTCTACACTAATAAGCATGCGATCGGACTCTACACTAAAGCATATCATCGACTAGATCCCACACAGCATATCATTGGACTCTACACTAAGCATATCATCGGATAATTTGCATTTGTAAGTATAACATACCATATCATGTCGATCGACCATGGTACTTGTCAGGCGGGTCATGAATGGCACCCCGACAAAGTCATCACGTGGTAGAATTATGTCCCATAGGTTGCACACCTCCTCCTCGCTCAGCCTCATTCTTTGAGCTACGATGGCTTCATGAAGTGGGTCCTCATCATCTTCATCGAGTGGGTCCTCATTATCTTCATCATCTTCGTCATCTTCATCATCTTCATCATCTTCCACCAGGTTGATATAAATGACAGCTAGCTTGGGTCTTTTTGCTCTGAAGGAGAAGCTGATCAACTCACCACCACTAAGACGCATGCGGGTGAGGAAACGGGCCCATCCATCTCCTCCAATCTGCGACATATTGCGTCCTTTCTCGACCTCCATAGTGTACGGCCCCCAGGAGCCTCAAATGTCACAGTGTCTTCTGTCAGCTTGTTGAATTTCAACCTCACATTGCATGGGACGATCTGTGTAAAAAAGCAAAATGACACAATGCAGTAACGCCAACACTAAAAATAAAATAGTTGTTACATTTCATATAATTTCTTACCGCCGCATGACGAAAACTCGGTTGGAAGTAAATGTCGAACGACTTGCCAGTTGCAAGGCTGCTGGTGCACCTTGACTTGCACAGTTGACATGGTGGTGGTGGTGGTGGTGGTGGCGCCATTTTCCTAAAGCAATATGAGCAAAGGATTACTGATCCACTTCACAGGAAAGAAAAACAGTAGCATGTGATATTTTTGGTTCTTCTTCAGTTATATTTTTATAGTGGAACCCGATCCCAAAAAGTAAACAACAAGCTCTCAATTAACTTACTAACACCTTCTATAATAGAACCAATAGCTAGCAAGCAAATGCCAAATCAGCCAACAAGACTCACAACCAACAAGTTCTCAATCAGCTCACAAATACCTTCTAGAATAAAACCAACAACTAGCAGACAAATGCCAAATCTTGTGTATATATCACCAATATCTCTAGATGAAGAGATTCTTCCGCGAGAAGCAATTTGATGGACAATTACAATCCTAAGATTTAGTAACATATAAGATGACAAGGTATCACCTACCAAAGCATTTCATTGGCACCTATTGCCGAAAAAACTTTTCACAAATATCTACCAAATCAAGGTACCACCTACCAAGACACATTTCATCTAGTTTGGCCCCTATTGCCTAAGATAACTGATTAAATAAACAAGTGGAAAATTTAATTGGGATTAACTTAGCACTTGCAAACCAAATACTTATATCAAAACCAATATCTAGCAGATCATGGTACCACCTACCAAAGCATTTCAACTAAATTGGCACCTACATTTTGCCAAAAGATAACTTATTACAGAAAAACAAAAGCATCTAGTTATCCATATGAAATTCGTAAGCCCTTGCTGCATCTAGCTAGGGCATCCCTTGGGGGGTGCTGACGAGGAGGGGGGATGGCATGGTGACCTCGGACGGGGGTGCTGACGAGGGGAAGGCCGGTGAATTTCCTATGAGAGGGGGCGACGACAGCGACTGGCAAGGGGATCGAGGGAGGTCGGCCAAAGGCGCCCGACCAGAGCTCGTGGGCGGCGACAGAGTGGGCAGCGAGAGGGTGGAGGAGCAGTAGAGGGGCGGCAAGAGGGATGAGGATCATTACCTGCGGCGGCGGTGGCGGTGGCACGTGGTGACGGAGGAGAAACCCTAACCACAGCTGCCGACGTCGGGCGAAGGGGGAGGTTGAGAGATGAGCGTGCGGTGGGCCGGGCCGCGTGTTTTGTTTTGCTGTAGCAGTAGCGTGGGTACAGGGAGCGCGCTAGTGCTAAGCCCAATATCAGTAGCACTTTGTCTTGAAAAAACGCTACTGCTAAGGCTAAGCATGTAAAAAACATGAAAAACATACATTGGTCATCATTGATCTTTTTGTCTAGAATCTAAATAGTCAACATGAATCCTCACCGTACATGTATAGGCACAGGCAAAGATTCATATTGCAGCCACAAATCCTACACATACAGTTGAATGAAGACCAAGTGCTCGAGATAGTTTGAGAAGTAACATATTTAAGGTGGTAAACACCTTGTTCGCTTAGCAGTATGGGACTAAACTTAATTAGTTCACTACAAAAAAATACACTTCTGTGATGATACGTGTTTGTCATAGTAGGTCGCGTTTTTTGTCATGCATGTACATCCATGACAAATTTATGACAGAATCAAGATAGTCATACCTGTGCTGTCGTAGAAGTGTTCCATGACATTACCAAAATTATCATCACGGAAGTGTCCACTTCCATGACGATAAATCGCGCGTCACAGAACTACTTTTATCAAGGGTGACCGACTCGTGGCATCCACCGTAAGGGAACGTCGTTAAGCTATCGGGTCGGGTTTTGGATCCGATAACCCGTTAACAGCCCCAACCAATGGGGATTTTCCACGTGTAAAATCATCATTGGCTGGAGGAAACACGTGTCGGCTCACCGTTGGGACAGATGTCATCCACTCATTGGACAGAGGGTGCCTATGATACGTCGACACGTGGCACGCCCAACAGAGGCCCATTCCTGTGAAAAGGCCGGCCCGTTTGACTTGGTCAAAAGGTGGCGGGCCGGCCCACAGAAAGCCTGTTAATGGCCTGTTCGCATATAGCCCATTTACAGCCCGCTAACCGAGGGCCTGTTACGCCCTATCCAAATTAGGCCCAGTAGCATCATCTGGGCCGTCCAATATGATTCAGCCCGTTTTAATTTCCGGCCCATGTGTGGCCCATGACTTCTTTCGGCCCATATGAGGACCTTTGTAACTCTTGGCCCATTAACGGCCCGTTGTGAAACTGGCCCGTTATGAACAGTGTATCACTTTATACCCATTAACGGCCCATTATTCCATTGGGCCGTTTCCAGCCCAAGTTATCTTTCGGCCTTCTCAGGACCCATTGATTCTTGGGCTCATTTGCAGCATTCGGTTACATACGGCCGGTTACTGTCATTTTCTGCTTGTGGGCCAAATTCAGCCCGTTGTTACAGTCGGCCCGTTTGCGGATCGTTAATACGTTGGGCTGTTTTCATGTCAATAAAACCCGTTGGGCTGTTTTCATAGAGTTATCAAATACGGCCTATTAATGGCCCGTTATGGTCCACGAATAGTACGGCCCATGATTGGCGAAATGATGATACGCCCCGTAGAAGGCCCATGGATCCTACGGCCCGTATGAGGCCCATGGATGGTACGGCCCATAGAAGGCCCATGGACCCTACGTCCCGTGGAAGGCCCATTGATCCCTAAGGCCCGTATAGAAGGCTGATGGATCCTACGGCCCGTATAGAACGCCAATGGTCCTACGGCCGAACGAAGGCCCATGGATGATACGGCCTGCAGGAGGCCCATGGTTACAACAGTCCGTGTGTTGCCATGATTATTTTGGCCTAGTTACCAAAAATAGGCTATTGTGGCCACTAGAAAAACACAGAAAAAGAACTGTAGTGACTACAAGCAAACAACTAAACAAGACAATAAGGAAATAAATAAGCAAGCAATTAAGGCTAGCCTATTACCGCTATTACACATATTACATCCAATGGGCATCAAAGTTCGCCACCAGTGCAAATATAGGGAACAAAGAAGCATATTACATACACTTGGCCGTCAAAATTGGCCACCAGTGCAAATAAACGCGGCAGCAAAACAAGAGCATAACTGAAACAACTTCAGAAGAGCTCAAGAAACGTTATCCTGGGTATCCACCATGCTGGCAATAAGCTTAGCAAGCTGATTAGCTTTGTCCTATTTTGCGCTAAAATCCTCCAACGCTTGCTGTTGCACCAGAAAGTATGCATCTGAATGCTCCAGGGACTTCCGCAGTCCTTCCGCTTCTTGTCGCAGCACAGCTGATCGATGTGTTTCAGCTTGTAGTTGAGACTCAAGAAACCGAACTGATTCAGACAGTGAGTTTCAATAACTTGTGCATGCGGTAGTGGCTAGTAACTCGAACACTAAACCAGGACATGACTTTGGGGTTGTCTCGCTGTCTTCAAGATAGTCTTCCTTAGCTGTTTTATCAGCTTTGTTGGAGACCAACAAGGATGTGTCACTATCCTGAACCTTATCTGCATTACTTCCTTTACCATTGCTTAATAAGGCACTCTTCCCCAATATTCTGTCAGCATTCTAAAAGAAGAAACAAGCAGACACATAACAAGTTTAGCATGTACTAGTATATGAAACTCATTTCGGTGAACCAGTTCATTAGTAAGGTGGACAGGATTAAACTAGCAAGTCTTCTATTGCCAAGTACTAGTACATAATAAAAGCATCAAACAAACATATATCTATGTCCTATGGTCACTGCATTGTCTTGCCAAATCAAAATAGAGACACGGTTCAAATCATATCAGTTCAAGACAAAGCAGCAGTGAAAGAATACAAAGCGTGGGAAACTACACGGCACAACAAGATTTCAGATGGGTACCATGGGTCTACATGTACAACAACACTATTGGCTCTGTTGTGATGCTAGTAATGTGCATGATATGAAAGTCAACTGTATACACAATTGAAATTGAAATCAACAGAGCTATTGATAAGAGCAAACCTATTAAAGAAACATGCATGAACATACCTGCTGTGCCATTGGAGTTTTGATTGGATCCTTCAATTTAAAAATAAGTTTGTATCAGTAAATATAGTGATACAAGAGCAAAGCAATCATAGTTACAAAAGGCGCGCCTAAGCGAGCGCTTAAGCGCGCCTAGGCTCTTGGCGTTAGCAAAACGCATTACGCATAACTACGCATAATCTGTGCATAACTGCGCATAAGCATGCGCTTTGGTCAGTAAAGCGCAAGGCAGTGGCAAAACGCATAATTAACGCCTAGCGCTTTTTTGAACTATGATAGCAATGGAATCTTAAATTAGAACAGTTGTTCTTCAGGTTTAGGCACTTGTTCTACATGAACAGAGTACAGTAAGACGCGAGAATAAAATACTTAAAAATAGAAAATGAGCTCATAGACCTTACCACATTCTTGGTTCGGGACCAGTACAGAACAAGGCATTCCCAGTCATCGTCCAGTAAATGTGTCTCAGGAGAAAGTAAGGGAATTTGATGAGTTTCTTTGTCGGTGAAGTACGTTTTCTTCAGGTAATTCTGATACTGCCACCAAGCATTCTTGAAGATAGCAGAGGTATTAGCACAGGTTACCTCATCCTGAGTTTCCAAATCGGTCCTTCTCTACAGAGAAAAATGGGAAAATTTGTTGTATTATAACCATCATGGAGGTAGGATGTATGGGACGAAGCAAAGTAATTGCCATGAATAACATTACTTACACATAACTCCTGGACAAACACCTGCAACTGGCATTTTCCTTCATCTTCAGTATAATATTTCCAAGATGGGAAGATACGCACATATGATTTAACAACATCAAATGCGATAGATGCTAAACTACGACTGGCTAGTTGTGCTTCCTCCACAGGAATAGGCGTACTAACTGGTGGAGTTGGGGTTCGCCGTGATAGTACTGGCCCTTTGGGCACTGGAGCTGCCTTACTAACTGCTCTTGTTTGGGAGCTCTGTGGTGGAGATGGTGCTGTGTCAACAGGAACTGGGTTACTATCGGCTGGGGTTGGGGTTAGATTGGGTGAAGCTGGTTCTCTGTCCATCGCAGTAGGGGTACAATCTGCGAGAGTTTGGGTTATGTGTGGTAGGGCTGGTTCTTGTGCATGTACAACCGGGGTGCTATCTCCACCAAGAGGTAGCACTGTTTTATTTGAAGACCGTGTTTTTAGTCCGCTAGATACTGGCATCACCCGCTCCAATTCAAATGGCTGATAAACAGGAAACATAGTTGAATGTACAGACATTGTATGAGAGACAGATGCAATAGATAGTGTGGAAAAAAGAGGGCATGAAATAGTTGACATGTATATTGTTTAACTAAAACGGATAGCATGACATAATTTCACATATATGATGTCTATCTAAACTGGATAGCATAGCATAACATAATTCAAAGATATGATGAATAACTAAACAGGATCGCATGACATAATTCACCTACATGTTATCTAAGTAATCAGGATCGCATCATTTAATTCACATATGTGATTTATATGCTAAACAGAGGGCATTCGATATGATGTCTGAACTAAGAACATGGTGTTGAATATTGTGTATATGATGTCTAAACTATGCAATGCAAGACACCATATGCATGATATGAGCAGTATAACTGTGCCAAGTTAGAGCATACACCTCAGTGGGGGAATAGGACTGGTCATCTGTCTCTGAATCCATCTCTGAGGAGCTATCGGGACCCAACAAGAGATCTGCTTCGACAGGTAGCACTGTCTGCTCTGAAGGCCTTGTTTTCACTCCAGATTTTTCCATCTCCCACCCAAATGGCTGATTCACAGGAAGAGTAGTTTAATGTACAAACATTGTCGACAAATGGAAATGTAATGAAGAAAAGGATGGGCAAGATATCATTCAAATATATGATGCCTGGTTAAACAGGATGGCATTGCACATTTCACATATATTATGGCTGGCTAAAAGACATGAGACTGCATAATTCCCATATATGATATAGAAACTAAACAGGTGGCATTACAGAACATGTCTAAACTAAGCAGATGACATATATGATGTCAAAAGTAGGCACTGCAAGGCAACATATGCATGATATGACTAACATCATCATGCCAAGGTAGAGCAAACACCTTGGGGGTAAATAGGAGTGGTCAGCGGCGTCTGAATCCGCCTCAGAACAGATATCTTCCTCTGGATTACAATCTGGAGAGGGGTGGGGAGGGTTTGCCATTGAACCCACCATGGAGCGATGTCTGCATGACATTGTATTGCCGCGCAAAACTCTTCTCTTTTTCTCTACATGTTCAGCATGACTGTGTACAATATCTGACATGCATACGAAAAAATATGGTGAGATTATGTAAGGAGAGCATGCAGAAATTAGAGTGATGGTAACAACCAGTGGATCGACGTTTTTCCGTTGAACCAAAATAGCCCTAATGGATCGACGTGAATGTATAGTAATAAGTGATGCAACAAGTGTACAACCTCTTTGCCGTAGCCGTGTCGACCTCAGCATCATTGGGTTGGTCGCTGAAGCAGTTGAGGCAGAGGTGGCTGTCGGAGGTGTGGAGGAAGATCTGAGGAATCTGTAGACGGCGTCCAGGGCACTGCTCTGTTGTGATGGATCGTTCTGTCGTTGGAGCAGCTCCGGTGAGCCGTAAGACGTCAAGGCTGAAGCAGCACAAGACAGACATCGTCAATCTCAAGTGGGATTCTAATAGCATCTCCAATAGATGATGTAAAATGGATGTAAAATTAACATCACCAAAAACCACCTGACTACAACAGATGAGGTAAAAATTGTTGACTCTGAACTTAACTGTCGAAACTGAAATTACTGTGGAATCTGAATGCTACTGTCGAAACTGAACGCAATGGTAGCAGAGAGGCACTTGACATGTAGTTTAGGGAGGGCCTGCAGTTCATCTTCAACCTGCACACCCTTGAGCCGCCTGCCACCATCGGCCAAACCACCGGCCACAGCGCCGCCTCGCCGCCCCGAAACAACTCGCCACCGCCGCCCCGGCCAGCCCTCTAGGCCCCCCGCCCCCCACCCTGAACCCTAAGATAGATAGTGGGGTACCTCTCCGGCGAGCCCCCGTCCCCGCTGCGGGTGGTTCTTCCTTAACTCCGGCGAGCCCCCCCCCCAACCCCTGAAAATCGACTGACCCAAAAGTCGATTCAGTCGATTGAAGTGTGGCTTAATCGGAGCAGAGCAGCAGCACGAGCGAGGGGGAGAGCAGCAGCAGCAGCTGGGCGAGCGAGCGATCGAGCGAGAGCCAGAGCAGCAGCAGCAGCACAAGCGAGCAAGCGAGAGCCGGAGCAGCAGCAGCAGCGCGAGCGAGCGAGTGAGAGCCGGAGCAGCAGCAGCAGATCCGGCTGGTATGGATGCCGCTGCTGAAGGGGCCTCGCACTGGGGGAGAGCCGCCGTGGAGATGTCGCCCGCGGCGCCGGCTTCTAGGTAGCCGCTCCATGGCGGTGCGGGATGGAGCACCGTCGGTGCCAGGAGGTCGAGTTAAGGAGAAGGTGCGATGCGATGAGTGTACAACCTCTTTGGTGGTGCCGAGTAGGCCTCGGCTTCGTCCGAGGAGTCGGTGAGGATGTTGCGGTTCCGATGGAGCAGGTTAAGGCGGCGCTATGGGGATGGAGCTGCCGCGATAGACGAGGCGATCGTCGGAGCAGCTCCTTGGAGGTGGAGGACGGGGCGGCTGAACTGGCGGGACGGCGAGATGGACGACGGTCCTCATCTGGGGAGGTGGACGAGGGACGTCGAGCTGTTGCGGTGGACGACGTCGTCGGGGAAGAGGCTCCGGCTGGGCAGCGGTGACGTGGCAGACGGAGGAGGGTGGGGTTTCGCGGCTGGAGCGGAGAGGTTATGGCGGCCTGGGATTTCGAATGGTGAGAAGGGGGCGACGGGAGGGGGTGAAGCATGACTTAGGGACGCGCTTGTCCAAAATGTAGGGTGTGTTACAAAAGTACCCCCCACCGATTTGAACTAGCGGCCCTTTCGGCTCAGGGTTAGAAGGGGGATTTCACGTGTCGGGATTTGGCAGCTGGAGGGAGTTTTCGCGCGCGTTGTAATTTCGGGATAGCAAGACGCGGGTTGTGAAGGCGCCAGTTTTGGGAGCACGATATCTGAATTTTCGGGATATAACAAGACGCGGGTTGAATTTTAGGGACAAGCCTAACGTGTAGTAATATTGTTACTTATGTACGTACCAAATCAATTCGCACTTCCCTCAACCAAAAAGAAAACGAAAAAAATAAAACTATTCACACCACACAAAGAGAGAGTCTTGCCCCGTTTTACTATACAAATGCTATTCAAAGCTACTCCCTCCTTCCATCTATATAGGGCCTAATGCGTTTTTCGATGCTAACTTTGACCAAATATTAGAGCAATGATATATGACATGCAACTTACACAAAGCACACCGTTAAATTCGTCTGTGAAAGGTTCTTTCAATGATATAATTTTCACATTGTGCATGTCATGTACTATTAATCTTGTCAATAGTCAAAGGCGGTCTTAAAAATCTCATTACGCCCTATATAGATGGAAGGAGGGAGTATGAATCCATGTTATGTCCGATTAAATTTTTTCGCTTGCTGTATAATGCATGTAACCTACTCATACCAACATTTTAGTGCATTCCAAATGTCTATACTACCGCTGCAATTCGAACTAAATTTGAATTCGTTTCTCTATTTCAATAAGAATCTACAATCATGATTGTTGCCAACTTCAACCATCATAGTTTCCTTGCTATCCGCCAGATATAAATCGGACGGCCTATAATGCAGGATGGCAGGCACACCATCATCAACAACTCCGTTTTTTATAAGAGTAGAGATAAAATATATTAAATGTAGTATAACATGTTCATAACCACACCATGTGTATCACCGTTATATATATTCACACATGCGTCGGTTTGAAAACACTATGATAAATTCTTCAAATATCCGAATTCGCTTTTTATAATGAAGTATATATGATCTCTATTCGTCTTTTACACCCACACAACCCTCTTATCTTTGTAGCTAGCGCTAACTTTCTCTTGTGCATGCACACGCCCGCATCCCTCTCACCCTCCCTCAGCATTCTCTAGCTCCATCGCGCAAATTCGTCTTTTCACTTTAGGTCGTTCACCCACGGTGTGTGTAGGCCCCCCAGCTCCTTCTTTACGGCACACATCGATCGATATGCCTCTCTAGCCAGGTGTGCCTAGCACAAACACAAGCTTCCCCTCTTCTCTTGTCACCGTCCATGCCTCACTCCCACCACTCTTTTCATCGTTCTCGTACTCGCACACTCCTCCCCCTCGATATAGTATGCCTCTCGTACCACCTCCTACATGCATCCCTCTCTCTCTATCCTTCTCCTCGTGCCTCATTTGCTTCTAACACACACATGCATGTATACCGATCGATCTCCCAACATATACCTAGATCGACTTTAACTACCCCCCCCATCGATCGACGTACCTCACAAGTTATGTCTCTCCTTTCTCTAACAAAGGGCGATTGATCTTCCTATGTAGTTACGTCTGCTTACCACAGCCACATCGTCCCCCCTCATCATTCGTGCATGCCTCCTGACCCGTCTCTCACACGCACGTGCACAGACAACAAGCAGCCATCTCCTCTCTTATTGATATTGCGGGCGTGCCCTCCGTTTGTCTAGCAAGCCTATCCCACCATTTGTTAGAAGCAACTCCACTACCACCCCCTCCAACACTCTAGCTCTGTCTCTCTCACAACCTTATTCCTCTCATGCACATATGCATGGATGCCGATCGATCTCCCTTAATACATGAGGCAGATCGATCTCCTTAATACATGAGGTAGGCCTCTCTCCTCCTCCACACATATACCAGCCATTGTACCTCTATAGTTAATTGGGCCTCCCTCTTCCCCCACCACACAGTGATAGTCGAGCGCTGCAGGTAGGTATCCATGCCACAGAGACAAACTGCACATGTCCCATCTCAAGTTCCAGTAGGCCAGCCACTCTATATCTTTGACGTGGGCACATACAAATTCGATGGCACTCTTTATCGATCGCACGCACACACACACATCATCCCTCTCTTCGATTCTATGGACACCTCAAGCCGATGATACCTCCACTCTCTTCTTGTGGATCGCCCCCTCTATATATATGTTATATCCAGGACTCTATTTCACACACATTGCATATGTTACATTTTTTGATTGACCCCCCCCCAAAAAAAATTCTCAAGAACCCACACACTATATCTCTCTAGGTTTGTATCTCTCTCACACAACCCCACGTAGGTGGTGTACGTATACAAGAAGAGAATAGGTGCACCGTGCACGTACTCACGCTTCGTGCCCAGCCACACCCGTCCGGGTACACGGTGGAGCTCATTTCTTTACGAAATGGCAGCCCACGTGCTAATTTGAACGCCTGTAGCGGTTTTTACATAGGGAGGTCGTGTACCACGCGTGCACGAAACAAAGTTCGACTTGACGCGTTGCCGCGTTATTAATAAATAAAGTTATAGCACTCAATGGCACGTACACAGAATATAAAACGATTTTTATGGAGAAAAAGGTAGTCCGCTCACTATATACAATGGAGCCTGCCTGCCTGGTTTGTCACTTTTCAGAGTATCTCACACAAGGCTGCGGTGGCCTCTCTCTCTCTCACCGTTGGTCACTGATCCAGCCGCATCCCGTCCGCCGGGGGAAGGGAGTGCGGTGGCCTCTCTCTCTCTCACCATTGGTCACTTATCCGGCCGGATCCCATCCGCCGGGGGAAAGGGAGGAAGTGCATCGTTTCTCCGTTTGACGGCGCCGAGGCAACACGTCCCGATCTGCGGTACACGCCGTTCTCTCTGACCAAGCTCCGGCGTGGCAGGGCCTATGCCACCTGCTCGCAGATTCCGCCCGCCGCTGCTCACCTAGTTACATCCCGACGACCTCCAGGTATCCCCTCCAGCCTTGCTCCACTGCCCGTCTTCCCACGTCGCTGCATGTGGATCTTCCATAGTTCTTTGCCCAAAACGTAGCTCGTCCGGCGTACTTTCCATATTGCATTCTCGTCCTCACACCGTTTTAGACAAACACAACCGTGTTGTTATCTTCCCTTAGGACAAGGAATATGCTTCTTTTTTGTCGTCGCATGTGTCATCAACTGTTATTGGCCAGTAATTGTTTCCTTTCTACTCGTTGCTATTGCGACCTTTTGGTGAACTGCACAAATCACTTTTTTCTTAAGAGTGTTTTGTGCAGTTGTACTAAAATGTCACATGGGCAACGTCTCTACATTTCAGTGCGACTGCACAAAGGGAGATTGGTTTTTCTCTATCCTCCTCATCCTACTCCGAGCCTAATCTTCTCCAACTATTAGTCTTAAAAGAGATTGCAAAGGTGACCGGCTTCTATTTATGTGTTTATTGTTTCATCAGCAGTCCTCTATTATCGTAATCACACTTAATAAGTTTGGAACAGGGATGCTCAGCTCTATTTTAGTGGAACTGCACAAAATGATCGGAATGTTGCATGCTCCAGACAGCTACTTTTTTTCCCAACATGCCTTCTTGATTTAGACAGAGCTGGGAGGACGTTGCTGCCAATGAAAGCATGGATCAATTTTAATTTAACACCTTCTCACAACTCTGTCTTCAGTTGTGATGCAATTATTAGCTCTGATCTGCTAATAATTGACATGCATTAGCAAGGAAGTTAGTTTTTTATTGTTTCTGAAAGAGCATCGATGGCAAGACACGTGAAACAAAAGCTGAAAGCTCACACCATTGTACAATTTCATGTCTCGCTGGAAAATTATTTGTATAGTACGTCAATTATGTAAACAAATGATGAAAGCTTGATAGCATTGCCAGAAGCCTCTTCATCATCCGGGTCCATGTGCCATGCACAAAATTATACTCCTTCATTCCTAAATATTTGTCTTTTTACAAATTTCAAACGGGCATATTTTAGAGTGTAGATTCACTCATTTTGCTTCGTATGTGTAATCCCTCCGTTCCTAAATATTCTATTCGTCTTTCTAGAGATTTCAACAAGTGACTACATACGGAGCAAAATGAGAGAATCTACACTCTAAAATATGTATATACATTCGTATGTGCCAGTCCATTTGAAATCTCTAAAAAGACAAATATTTGAGTAGTCACTCGTTGAAATCTCTAGAAAGACAAATATACTCCGGAGTATATTTAAGAACCGAGGGGGTAGTGCACAACCGCATGGGAGACTCGGCCCGGTTGTTGCGCCGCATTAATAGTGAGTAATGAGCAATCAAATCGTAAGCCCCACCTTTCCCACTGTAAGTTGCTCTGAAGAAGCAACCATCAATACGCTCTTCTTTGAATCCGCTCATACTACTCCATCTTCAGAAAAAAGAAAAAAGATCTGTGGGACCAAGGCGACTAGTGATCGGCCTAAAAAATAGCATTGGTAGTTATAGCATGGCGTCTATTACTAGTAGAGGGAATAATGCGTACACACATGCATGCAGTGCTTCCACCCCGGGTACACACATGCATGCACTTACTCCATTCCGTAGTTACATGGAGAGAAAATTGTGGACTTGATTGCGGTTACCACGCCCTAATTAATTGAGCATTAAACCAAACGCGTCTAAAGTCTCTCTGGTGGTAGAAATGCATTGAGAGAAATACATCATAATGAAGCGCGCCCTGTAAACTGTGACGGAGGGAGGAGTAGTACGTATGAAGGTTCAAAACCAAGTACGCGTATGGCCAGTCGGTCAAAGCACCTCCTCTTGGCATATCACTGACATGTGGGACAGGAGTGTGAGCAAACCGATCTCAATTGACGGCAAAGAGCCAACCCGCCGTTCCTTGAGAGATACGAGGAGCGAGAACACACAAACGGGTTCGCATGGAGGCCAAGATATATTCGGGCATGGTTGGTTGATCGATATCATTCATTACATGTTGATGTTGGGCTGCCATTTTCCACCTTTCTCCGGAATAAACGTGTACTTTATCAGAGATAAAAAGAAATAAGAGTACAAACGCTCCACCATGCGGTTCTAGTAGTAGTACTACTCGTACTACTGCGCTTGGCTGTTCGCCTCTTCGTGAAGTCGAACAATGATGGTACTCCGCATGTTGGGTACTACAGTGTATGCCTCTGACAATCTGACATCGAATGGACTGATTCATGTCCACCGAGGGTAGGTTGCATTAGTCAAAAGGCGTAAGCGAGCTTCACCTTGTCCTGCAAGCTTCTCCTCGTTCTGCGAGTTGACGGGACACACCAAAAAGTAGTCCTAGTCCATACTCCCTCCTTTTCGGTTAATATGGCTCAATCCTTTTTGCGGGTAAATGAGAGAGCTTTATTCATATATAAGCATTCTTAGGACGATCAGCCAAGACACTGGTCACTAGGAAGCGAGGTACCCTGCAAAAAAAAGAAGTAGGAAGCAAGGTGTTTCATCAAGCCAGCTCTCGGCCATATTCAAAGTGCAGCAAGCACGGTTCGCACGAAGATGCGCCGCAAGGTTTGCTGACCTGTTTACATGTTGAATAACAAAAAAAGAGGAAATATTACCGAGCGCTACTATTTTTAACAGGATATGAGCCAGAATTAAGCGAGAATTGTGGCGAGTGTTCCATGCAATCAACTTCCATTATCACATGCGAGAACCCTCGAAGATAACCAAATGTGTTGAAGATTGCTTTATCACATTTTAAAATTATAATAAGAGTGCAGACGCTCCTCCATCCGGTTCCTAGTACGTACTAGTATAGTATGTACCTTTATAGACTATATTAGTAAACTTTGCGCTTGGCTGTTCGCCTATTCGGGAAGTCGAACAATAGTAGCACTAGTAGTATAGTGTATGCTTCTGGCAATCTGACACCGAATTAACTGTTGCATGTCCACCGCCTGAGCGAGGGAGAGCTTGCATTAGTCAAAAGTTTTTCCTTGTCCTGCGAGCCACCGCGCGCAAGTAATGCTAGTCCATACTGCCTCCTCTCCGGTTAATATGAATTAATTTCAAACGAGATGAATACACTGTCTGTCACTGTATGTTTGTAAAAATACGGTCAGTGGACTTCATAATACGCTCATTACGCTCAATATATATATTTTCTGGTGTTTATACGGTCACTAGCTCACCCTGACTGAGTATGTGTGTGCATGCACGTGTAGGTTGAGCACTTAGCGTGACCGTGTGTGTTCCGTCGTGTGCTCGGACATGCATGCATTAGGGCGTCACGCGCGTTTTTGCGTCCATGTGTACGTGTGACTGTTGCATACACGTAGGGGGAGTACGTGTAGGGGCCACTAAGGAGCAGTCAAATCACACAGTAAATCACGTCTGTCATGTTCGTGTCTCACCCTCCTCCACGGCTCAACCCCACACGGTCGCTCGACATGCCACTTACCGCAAACCGAGTATACGATAACTTTCCCGCCTGCTTGTCGACGGATCGCGCCATGGAGTACTACTAGCACTACTGGAAGAGATTGACGAGTTGGGGGAGGACAGCTAGTTGTAGCACGGACTCCCAAAAACTTTTTACAAGCATGTTGTAGCCGGCTATTGCGACCTTTGAACGCGGAGCAGCCGCGTGCACCCGGAAGCGGCGCGGCGACGCTCTCTCGGCCGGCGCACCGCTTCAATGCTGGTGCCGGTGAGAGGTCGCGTCCGCTCTGGCTGGGCATGAATGCGGCACTGACCGTTTTGGGCAGGAAGCACGCGCGGGTGATGAAGAGGGTTCGGGTTGGTCAGGACAGGCCGTGGCAGCGGTCCGGACGTGCGCAAACAAGAGATGTTGTACGTTAATATTGTTGCGTATATAATTAACAACGTGAATAATGTACCAGTTGGACAAATATGATTGGAGATGGAGATGGAAATGGAATTTTATGTAAACACGGATATGCATGTCTATGTCTATGTGTGTGTGCGTGACGACTCTCGCGACCTGGAAGCGGGGGCATGTTTTTGATCGAGTTTTCTTTCTTGGTACATTAGAAAATCAGTTTGTCCAATTCACATCTAGATGTTATTTAAGGATATCACATCTAAGCTCCCACAAGTATATAATGTAGCAACAAGAAACAAAAAAACTAGGACAAAAAAATAGACCACAAACTATCGATGCTCATGGTCGCGCCTCAAGGTTGCGTCAGCTGGTGAAGCTGATCGATTTTCAATGAAAAACAAGTTGCCTTCCATCAGTGCTCTTTGCTTGTTACGCACAAAGATGATATCCTTCGTCAGTTCACTTTGGTTGCGTTGGACACGCAGTCGTCTTTCACGTTGGTGCAATTTTATCACACAATTGGCTATGAACCAAATGTTTCCTCGAAGAAGGATCGACGTTGGTACTAAGAGCATAAGTTTTGTATTGATTTCTAAGCCTTCTCACAACTTTGTCTCCAGCTCCCCTGTAATTTTATTTGTCCAGCTATTAACTTTGATTTAAAAAATGGTGTGGACTAAAAAACCGGATGGACGTAGTAGCCCTCCATTTTTATTTACTACGCATATTAGATTTGACTGAAGTCAAACTTTGTAATACTCTCAAACCTTTCCGATAATTTAAATTAAAATTCTTTATTTGTACACACTTTCACACGTTTCCGATAATTTGGCGCATGTGTGGTTGTTCACTTAAGGGAGGGTAGTGTACCACACGTGGAGGACAGGAAGTGCGACCAGGACGCGTGGGCGTGGATTGTTAGTTCATCGGAAGTAGTTCTCCCTTTGTACATTAAATAAAGAGTTTCGTTTTATACTTACACAATTTAAAACGATTGTTATGGAGAGAATAAGAAAACCACTCCACTATATATTAGTCGTATACACACGAGAGTACTATATGGACGCAGCTTCATTGACTTAGTGCACCTGCCTTTGGGTTTATGACAGGTGGGCCCAAAATGTGGCTGGCTCACCTGTCATACAGCCAAAAGCAGATGGAGTGAAGGCACCGGAGCTCAGTCCGTACTACATTAGTATATATATAAGCGGGAGCCTCAGCACTTGTTTGCTAGGGTTTGCACTCTCCACACGCTCGCCACAATACATATATGTTACACGCTGGAGGCTCAGCGTTCATTTGCAAGGGTTTGCTATATTCACAGTCTCTCACCCTCTCTTCACCAGATCTAAACAAGATTGCGTTGGCCTCTTGTCTCTCTCTCCCTCATAGCTGGTGAAGGAGGCATCCGTATCCCGTCGCACCGGGAAGGGGAGGAGGTGCAGCGTTAACTCTATCGCCTTCGGCGAGGGAGGCAATCCACTGCCGGCTGCGCTGTTCTCTTTCACCCAGCGCCTGTGCGGGAGGGCCGCCGACCCCTTCTTCCTCGCTGTCGTACATAGTGTGGGCAGATCCGGCCTCCCGCTGCACGCCTTGCCACATCCCAATGACCCTAAGGTATAAGTTTCTTTGAAACCGTCGTTGCTCTAGCTGCATGTGGATCTTTTTTGATCTGTACTCGAATCTAGGTCTTGGTTCAAAGAGGAAAGAAAGGTGCGGCGGGGTGGAGCATGAATCTAGGACGTGGTTCAATGAGGAAAGGAGGGAGGAAAAGTAGTATAGACTGGCTATCCAGACGCTTTGTTGGTCGAAAAGGGAAAAAGGGGGTAACCTAGTACACACATCTGTAAGGAACCGATCTCTTTGTTGAAAAGGGAAAGAAACTGGGGGGTCGGGTAGTTTGTGCAGGACTAGATTTGCTGCCCTCACATAGGAAAAAAGTTCAAAGAGAATAAATATGGGACCAACACAGATATGCTGCTTGGCTACATACTCTGCATCACCCATTTATACGTGTGGACGCACATGGTGCTAGCATGTCCCATATAGCTATTTTGCTGTTGTTAATCTAAGAATGCCGCCGGAAAATTGAAGCAATGCCACTGTTAAAAGTAAATTACATTTTTTAACGAATGTTGTTTCAAGAGTGTCTCTGTTAATATGAATCAATGCTACCGTTTTAGAAATGCTACTATCCTACTTTGTTTTCCATCCATGATAAGTTAGATGCTTCTTTCTGTCACCGTTTGTTTCATCCTCCTTTATCGGAAAGTAATTGTTTCCTTTTTTGGCTCTGTTAAAACAGGGGTATCAATTCAACTTGTTGCTATTGCGACATTTTACTTCGCTACTTGAAACACTTATGTTTTAAGAGTGTTTTGTGCAGTTCAACTTGAATGTCACACCGGTGACTTTGCTTAATTTTGGTGGAACTGCACAAAAGGAGATCGAGATTTGTTTCCATTGTTCCTGTCGAGTTGTTTCAAATCTTGGTCTCTACCACATGATATCTATTCAACTTGTTGCTATTGCGACATTTTGCTTTGCTACACGAAACACTTTGCTTGATTTCAGTGCAACTGCACAAAATGAGATTGGATTTCCTATTCGTGTTAGCAGATTCGTATTTTATCCTGGTGTTCTCATGAAAGGTCAACAGGCCTTCATCCACATGATTGTGCAGTGTGCTTTGAGATGTTGTGCTACTTGTATTGGTACTGTTTTAAATAAATGTTGAATTGAAGCTATTGTATTGCTGTCTTTTCCCATTAAGTAGTGAACAAAATAGGGACCAAGCCAGACATGATGCTTGTTGCTTTGTTACAACAAACTCTGCATCACCCCCTTTATAAGTAGATGGAAGCACATATTGTCGTTGTACCCACTCTCCCCTGGAACTGTTTATGCTTTTCGTTAATCTAATGCCGCTGGTAAAATTAAGCAATGCCACTCTCAGAATTAATTAACTACTGAATCTTAGTTCAAAACTGCAACACTTGTTAGGAATGGTACTATCCTGCTTTGTAGTTCTTTCTACATGTTTAACCAAGGTATTGTTAAGATCATGTCTCTTTAAAAATGAATCAGTTGCATTGTTTTAGGAATGGTAGTTTTCTGCTTTGTCGTTCTTTATACATGTTGAACCAAGGCATTGTTAAGATAATGTCTCAGTCAATATGAATGAATCACACTGATGGACAATTGCTCCTATCCTGCTTTGTTTCCCACTAAGACAAGTCATCAACCATTATTTCTCAGTACCTATTGTTGCTTACAGGGATATCAAAATTAAAGCTCGGTTTTATTCCGACTTCGATTTTAGTTGAACTGCACAATAGGAGCCAATGTGTCCAAGGCAAACTGCTGCGTTACTGGGTCCAGTTGGTCGTTCCACTTTGCAGAAAGAAGAAGTCACTGGATGCGGTACATTAGGAAGGAATGACCGAGAAGCTTTACAGAGTATTATTAGACACCGGTGACATGACTAGTCTGTAGAGACCATTGGCAATTTAACAACACGTGGAGTGCCCTGGGCAAAAAGTGCCCAAACAAGTACAATAAGCTAAGACAGGACACGATCATAGGCATTACATATTTTGAATGGGAAAAGCTTGTCAAAGTTTAATCATTGATGTTAGCAAGAAGACGTTAGTTTAATATATTGGAATTGGAAAACCTTGTCAAATTTTGCTCATTGATGTTAGCAAGAAGACGTTAGTTTAATATATTGGAATTGGAAAACCTTGTCAAAATTTGCTCAATGATGTTAGCCAGAAGACATGCATTTGATATTTTTGAGTGGGATGCCCTTACTGTGAGCAGCGTCGAGTGTTTTTTCCTATTCCCGTGTTCAGTTTAGAAGTAAATAGTTACTCTACTGAGATATTCCTATGTTAAGAGTTTGTTTTGAATATTGTCTATGTAATGCCAGGCCTTGTGTTTGATTGCAAAGTTGAGCTTGGAATGTTTTTGCATGCGGCATCATGAGCTGTTCACTGTGCCTCCTGAGAATAATGCTTTGTATTGTTTTGCATGTCGATCTAATGCCAGTGATTTGCTTGTTAAGAAGATCATCCTCTTCTGTTGTTTCCGTGTGTAAGAAGTTCATCGTCTGATGTTTCATTCATAGCCTATACGACATGTCGGGTAGGTTAGACGTGAAACCATATGATCTTCCGACCAACTCATGATATTAGGCCATGATTGGATCGTCATTTTCCAACCAAAACCGCTTGTAAAACTGACGCTTGTAAATTAAAGCAGATGGTCTCGGGCAAAGGCGCTTGGTTGGTCGATTTCGACTAGTAAAATATCGTAAGTACTTCACACACGATAAAAATGCTGAACGACACTCGGACGATTGCTAATCCAGTCGTTAGCTATTGTTTCAGCCTTGCCCATGGATGTCATGATACACACGTCGTGCATGTATCATCTAGTAATGTCGTCCATATAGCAATGCTCGTAAAATATACACTGGTCTCTCAAATTACATGCGTAACCCGCCGGTTTTACTTACAGACCTCGGGCCTTCTGATGACGAGTAAATTACACATGTGTGTTAATACAGGTTTGAAATAAACCAGAGCTCCCAAGCGCGGCCTTACCGTTTCATGCCGTCTTAGTTTCTCAAAGGTGCTCATAGGTGTCCGATGATCCTGGCTTCCTGAATGAGCAGCGGGCGCTGTATCAGACCTCCATAGGGCCCGCGAGGCCCTCTCCGTCGTCCTTCGAGTTGTTGCGCTCGCCGTGGCGCCGAGCATTGTTAACATGGTCAACGAACATGAGGATTCAGGAGATGAACTTTATTTTGACTGGATGACACTAGGGACCCACTAGGGCCATAGCCGTACGTACGCAAGTGCCTCCTTATTATGTACAACTATTTTTTTGCTTTCTCCTGGCTTCCTGACATCACGGTCCCACACCATTGTCAACCAATGTAGTCAATATAAACGAGAGAATTGCACAAGGTGCGGCCGACAACTGGGACCAAGCAGCTCGAGCAGTATTTGTGTTTTTGAGGCGTGAGCACTGTAGAGTTTTTCTTGGTGATGATTTCGTTATTGTTCAGAGGAGAGCAGGGTATTAACTGGGCGGGCTGTGGCCCGTCTAGCCCAGGCTAGATATCCAGCTAAGATACTACTTTTTTCAAGATGAAAATGGCTAGCCCTGCTATACGTCTTTTTGAGGAATACCCAGACAAGGTCAACTTGTTATTCTCCGCCCCGCTGTGCTGCAAATCTTTCCTAGGAGGGATGCATTAGGCTTAACAGAAAAATGGGCTTTAAAAATAATAAATGGGATGTAATTGTAAAAACTGGGCAGTAACTATAAAAAAATGCACCAAACACGAAATTAGTTTATAAAATACTATTTATGGATTTTGAAAATCTTAAATTTTCATTGTTGCGTGCGCAATGTTTCGTTGGATTTTTACGTAATACAAATTTATATTTAATCTGAATAGAAATTTTGGGATAAAAATATTTCGGATCCCATCAAAATGTGGGAAATTTTATTGAATTCTGTCCTCAATGGTTGGTTGAAATTATTAATCGTTGTCCTAGCTAGAAAATGGATTGTACTTTTAACAAACTGTAAATGGGCTGTTGTAAATTCCATTAGAATTCAAAAATGGGTTGTACATTCTTACAAAACGCAAATGGGCTATAAGTTCTCTGCCACACACTTTTGGGCCTACTAAGTGACGCATCCCCTAAAAACAATAAGTTGACGCGTATGCAAGGCTTTGTCAACTTATTATAGTCAACACACGGTTCTAGGAGCAGTGGCCGTTGGATGTCGATCCAACGGATGTCATGCTTCTTCTTCAATCTCGGATATTCTTAGCTTCGGCCGCCCAAAAAATGATTCCTCCCCCTGACATCTGGGGCGCACCGTTTCAGAGGCTGACCTATGGGCCTACTAAGTTGGAGCGTACAAAGGGTTTTGTCAACTTAGTCAGTATAAACGATTCTAGCTTCAGTGACCGTACGATGTCCATCCAACGGCCATAGTGCTTCTTCAACCTCTGGTCTTCTTGGTCCAGCCGCCCAAAGCAGCGTCGGTCGTGCCGCCTGCTCCTGCCTCCCATGGCCGGCTGTGCTGCCGCGGAGGCCTCACCGCCCCCATACTACTCCCACCGCTGGCCAGGCCATCCCTCCACTCACCCACACCCCCTGTTATTCTACAGCGACGGCAGCCTCACACCGCAGCCGAACCAGTGAACCCTCGTACTCCTCTCCGCACGGGCTTCCACTGCTGCATCTTCCCCGGCTCTGCGTCGTCCCCTTCCTAGGCGTCACCGTCGTCCACCGCCCTGGTGCTCTCGGCGCAGCATGGTCAACGTGGTCAATGACCGACTTCCATCAGAAGAGTACTATACGTGGAGAGGCTGACAGCTGGGTCCACGGCGGCCGCAAGGAAGTGCCTCCTTATTACGCGCAAAATAATTATTCCTCCACCTGACAGCAGGGACCCGCCGGACGAGCCACCTTATTTCGCAAAAACACGTTTCCCCCCTGACTGCTGGTAACCACCGGACGGGCCACCGTATTTCGCAAAAAAAATGTTCCCCCTGCTGTCAGCTCGGACCCACCGGAAGTGCCTCTTTATTACGCACAAAAAAATGAATACTCTCCCTGCTAGCTGGGACTCACCTTGGTGGGAAGCTGACTTGTGGGCCTACTAAGTTGACGGGGACGGAGGGCTTTGTCAACTTAGTCAATATAAACGATTCTAGCTCTAGTGACCGTACGATGTCCATCCAACGGCCGTAGTGCTTCTTCAACCTCTGGTCTTCTTGCTCCAGCCGCCCAAAGCAGCGCCGGTCGTGCCGAATGCTCCTGCCTCCCGTGGCCGGCTGTGCTGCCGCGGAGGCCTCACCGCCTCCATACTACTCCCACCGCTGGCCAGGACAACCCTCCACTCCACTCACCCACACCCCCTGTTATTCTGCGGCGACGGCAGCGCAGCCGAACCAGTGAACCCTTGTACTCCTTTCCACGTGGGCATCCACTGCCGCGTCTTCCTCGGTTCCGCGTCGTCCCCTTCCTAGGCCTCGCCATCGTCTACCGCCGTGGTGCTCTCGGCGCAGCGTGGTCAATGTGGTCAACGATCGAATTCCATCGGAAGAATACTGTACATGAAGAGGCTGACAGCTGGGTCCACGGCAGCCGCAAGGAAGTGCCTCCTTATTATGCGGAAAATAATTATTCCTCCACCTGACAGCAGGGACCCACCGGACGGGCCACCAGTATTTCGCGAAAAAAATGTTTGCCCCTGACTGCTGGGACCCACCCGACGGGCCACCGTATTTCATGAAAAAAAACGTTCCCCCTGCTGTCAGCTCGGACCCACCGGAAGTGCCTCCTTGTTACGCACAAAAAAAATGAATACCCCCTGCTAGCTGAGACCCATCTTGGTGGGAGGCTGACTTGTGGGCCTACTAAGTTGACGGGGACGAAGGGCTTTGTCAACTTAGTCAATATAAACGATTCTAGCTCTAGTGACCGTACGATGTCCATCCAACGGCCGTAGTGCTTCTTCAACCTCTGGTCTTCTTGCTCCAGCCGCCCAAAGCAGCGTCGGTCGTGCCGCATACTCCTGCTTCCCGTGGCCAGATGTGCTGCCGTGGAGGCCTCACCGCCCCCTACTATTCCCACCGCTGGCCAGGCCTTGCGGCGACGGCAGCCTCACACCGCAGCCGAACCAGTGAACCCTCGTACTCCTCTCCGCGCGGGCTTCCACTGCCGTGTCTTCCCCGGCTCCCTGTCGTCCCCTTCCTAGGGCTCGCCGTCGTCCACTGCACTGGTGCTCTCGGTGCGGCGTGGTCGACGTGGTCAAGGAACAACTTCCATCGGACGTGGACTGTATGTGGAGAGGCTGACAGCTGGGTCCACGGCTGCAGCAAGGAAGTGCCTCCTTATTACGCGGAAAATAATTATTCCTCCACCTGACAGCGGGGACCCACCGGACGGGCCACAATATTTCGCGAAAAAGCGTTTCCCCCTGACTGCTGGGACCCACCAGATGCACCTTCGCACGCAAGGAAGTGCGTCCGTGCAAAAAAAATGATTCGCCCCCCTGACTGCTGGGACCCACCAGCTACATCTTTGCATGCAAGGAAGTGCGTCCGGGCAAAAAAAAAGATTCACCCCCCTAACTGCTGGGACCCACCAGCTACATCTTCGCATGCAAGGAAGTGCGTCCGGGCAAAAAAAAACAAAATGATTCGCCCCCCTGACTGCTGGGACCCACCAGCTACATCTTCGCAGGCAAGGAAGTGCCTGATAGTCGGGACCCACCTGGTCGAAGCGTACGTACCGTTGTCATTCTGGTTGCGAACGTGTACGTACATATATACTGGTGGATGTAGAGGCACGCACGTGTCATAGTAGAGGCACGCACGTAGCATGTACACGTACGTACAGCGGCGAGGGTGCAAGAAAGAAAATACGGCCACGTACGTACATATGGGCAGGGTCTCTAACGCCTATCGCGCATACGTACATGGCTGGGTCGGAAGGGAGAAACAACGTCGTCGTCGTGTTCATGGGGAGCCAACCGGCTAGGTCGGAATGTAATGCATAGTCGTGTTCATCGGGAGGGCTTGGATGGAACAGGCGATGGAAACGAGGCCTAGCGTACCGCACAATGGAGGAAACGGCCTTGTGTTCGACCGGCCACGTTCGAAACGGGGTCCTGTTGATCGGGAGGGGCCTAGCGTACCGCAAGACGGAGGAAACGGACCTTCTACGGTCGAAGCAGGGGTCCTGTTGATCGGGAGGGGTGTGGCGTACCGCAAAACGGACGAAACAGACTTGTGTCGGAGCGCTACGGTCGAAACGGGGGTCCTGTTCATCGGGAGGGGTGTGGCGTACCGCAAAACGGGACTCCACGGGATACTGTTCATCTCCACCGTCGACCTCCTCCAGCCTCCATGGGCTACCGTCGACCTCCTCCAGCCTCCACGGGCTCCTGTTCATCCAGCCTCCACCGCGCGCTACTCCACCGGCTACTGTTCAACCACCCCTCCACGGGCACCCCTCCACCGTCTACTGTTCATCCAGCCCTCCACACCA